>NC_044922.1:24944048-24986547 GCF_003576645.1 Ipomoea triloba
ATTTTCCCCCCCCCCCCCCCCCCCCCGCTCCCTCTATAAGCAAGCTTCGTAGATTAAGTTTTATGCTATATTTGTCTCTTTTCGCTTTCAATCTCAAACCATCCAAATCAGACAACAGTAGACCACAATTCACAGCACAGTTCAGACTTCGGCAATTCGCACTTCATCCTTCGCATAATCGCATGTTCTTCTTCAATCTTCAAGCTGCAAGTCTATAGGTAAATTATTTTATTTTATTTTTAAATTCTTTGAATCTTTGGATCTTTTTAATGAATTACTCTTTATTGGAGCAGTCCACACCACGACAACAAGTCTAGATATTGTAGTTAAGGGTGTGTTTGGTAACCCGGAAAATGATTTCCGAAAATTATTTTTCGAGTTTTTGGTGTTTGACAACGTCTAGAAAATGCGGTCAATGACCCTTTTTTCTGAAAACAACTTTTGAACAAAAAGTCCGGAAGTCATTTTCCGAAAACTTTTTCCGTGAATTGCTATGGTTTAGTTTCCCGTTCCGGCGGTCTAGTTTCTGCCGGAAATCAGTCCGCCTGAATTGCTATGGTTTCAGCCAGAAACTAGAGCAGATTTGCTCTAGTTTTCAGTGAAAACCAGAAACCAGAGCACCGACCTTTTTTTTTTTTGTCTTTTTTAAATAATAAATAATATTATTTTATATTTTAAATAAAATAATAAAAATATATAATTATACAATTCTACTCATTTTTTAGAAAATAAACTAAACACACAAAAATATTTTTCCAGAATGCAACAAAACATAGGAAATGAAAATTTTTTTTTGAAAGGAAGGACATAGGAAATGAAATTGTTATGGTAGCTAAGTGTTTTTTTTTGTTTTTGAATACTACTGCAGTATCGAGGCACAAGAGTCAAGATTGACTCCAACCCACCACCTCCCGTATAAAGGGAAGGGTTTGATGCCACTGGACCACAAGGTCCTTGGCAAATGGTAGCTAAATGTTAAACGAGCTAATTGTTTTTGTAGTTTTGTTAGATGAGTTTTTGCATTTTTGGTGAGTTTTGGAAGAGAAGAAGAGAGCAAGTCCAATTACCCCATCAAATGAATATTAGTGTATTTTATTATTCTCTCAAATTGTGATGCCCCGGCACCAATAAATCTTGACTATGCCCCCGTTTAGAATGGTAACAGATGTGTATCATAACACTACATAGTAGTTAGCTAAATAGTTCACCGTAGTAAATTATTTATTAATTTTATATATTTTTATTTATATTTGTTACCTTTTAATTAATCGAGTTTGTGATTATATAATTAATGAAATTTGAAAATTGGGATAAAGTGACAAAAAGTAAGCATGCCGGTAGGGCGGTACCTTTTCCTATATATATTCACTCTTTTTCTTTAGTACGTTTTTATTCATTCTCAGAACTACACTACTGGAATCCATGGCCAAGGGAGATGAGGGTGGTTGCGATTCAAAGGTTCTTGATGGTAGAAATGCAAGAAAAAGAGATGAAAAACATGGGTGTTCAAGAAGTAGCAGAAAAAAGATAAGCAAAATAAAGAAATGGAGAAAGGAATACATTTCTTATGCTGCCAAAATGCGAGGGAGTTCAAGAAATTTAGGCAAGGACCAGGGAGGAGAATTAATGGCAGACGAAAGAGAAAGAGTGATGGAGCTTCTAAGCAAATTCAGGGCAATATGCAAGAATCTTTTTGAAGAAAACAAGACCCAAGAGAGAGAAAGAAAGGTTTCTGAGCCTGTGATGAGAATCGACATCTTAGCAGCGAGAGAGGTGAAGAAAATGAGATCACTCTACACAGAGAGAACCAATTCTCCAGGCCCAATTCCAGGAGTGGAAGTGGGGGACAAATTTCGTTACAGGATGGAGCTCATCCTGGTAGGCCTGCACAGCCATTTACAGAAAGGGATAGATTTCGTGACGAATGGCGATGGGGAAAGAATTGCGACGAGCGTTGTGGCCTCGGCCTCTGGCGGGTATGCCAATGAAACGAGCGACCCAAACGTGTTGATCTATTGTGGGCAGGGCGGGGACATGGTTTCTGGGGTGCAACATGAGGATCAGAGTTTGAATAACCCTGGAAACTATGCACTGAAGAACAGCATTAGAGTGAAGAATCCTGTGAGGGTAATCCGAGGCACCAAGGAAAAGGCATCTTCATTTGAGACAACGTTTGTGTACGATGGGCTGTACGAGGTTGTGGAATTCTGGAGAGACACTAGCTGCAGTGGCAAGGTTCTGTACAAGTTCAAGCTGGTGAGGATTACTACTGGATCATCCTGATCACTCTCAATATATGTTGCTAGTTTTAACTTTTAATTGGCAAATTCAAATAAAATTGGAATTTGTAGTAAGATTGGGGATTTGTCCCATCATTATGTGTAATGGCATTTGCTAGTTTGCGTTTCTACTCTAATCAATTCTCTCTGTCTACTGAACTAGTGAGATAAGTTTGTGTGGAAGAATTTTTTTTCACTTCTCTCTGTCTACTGAACTAGTGAGATAAGTTTGCCTGGAAGAATTTTTTTCACTTCTCTCTGTCTATTGAACTAGTGAGATAAGTTTTTTTATTTCTCTCTATCTACTGAATTAGTGAGATAAGTTTCTGTGGATGAATGTTTTTTTCACTTTTTAGTATAGGTGAAATTGGTCAAAGATGAATCATATTTGTACCAAAGATTTCAAGAAGACAAAGCAATTGATAGTTGCATTTTTGAAGACCTGATTAAGTTAAGAAATAATCTAAAAAAAGAAGAGGAATGAAATGCATAATTCCAATAAAATTGATCAGATGACGTTGGGTGGAGAGCTGTTGCACAGTTCTACAGTGCGTTATGTTCTTGATGTGTTGTCGTTTCGACTTTCGATTTTGGATTTTCAATTTTGAATTTCAACTTTAGCCTAATTATGGATGGCTCAAGGGAAAGCTTTACTAATAAACACAACGGTTCGGTGTTATCAATTCGACTGGATACTATTATTTTCAATTTTAATACGGGAAACTACCAGTTCATCAGTTGAAAGTATATATAGATATGTACTATATTGTAATACTCAAGTATATTCTTCTCAACCACACATGATCCGGAGGTACGAAACTACGACGACCTAACACCACGAGAAGAGTGATTTATTATTATTTTTTTTAAATTTTCCTTCAAGTCAATAGTGGATTAAATAAAATAACTATTCTAACCCTGTTATAGAGAAGTTTTTTTTTTTTTTTTGATCACAAATGGATGGAGATAAATGACCATTTGTATTAAAAAATAATAGTCGTGAATCAAGTCTACAAGGTTTGAAAGTTATGAAGTAACCATATTAGTGTCATAATACTCGTTGGACCACAAGTGTGAAAAACTCACATACAACACATCTGGACTATTATGTGAGAAAAGTTGTTAATTAGTTAACAATCAAATTTAATTTCTTCTTTAGAGAGTTGACTTGGAAAAAAAAAAGTTTGCTGATTATGGATATATATTAAATGCATTTGTTGGTAGCTTATTTTCTAAGTTTTAACATTTTTCACATAAATTTATTTAAATATTTTGGGGGGCAAGTTTATAAGTGAAAAATGAAATATATATCAAACGCGTGTTTGGTTCAAACATTAGAATTGGAATCGAAATCGAATACCATGTACTTGTGATGGGTTTAAACTTTAAATAGAAAGCATATATTTGTTTTGTAGTAAATATGAATTGGAATCAAAGTAAATAAATAAATACGGAGTAATTACATGTACACACCTTGTGGTTTGATGTCATTATTATTGTTTTGCATAAGGAATGTGTCATGTTCGAATCTCATCCTAATCAGGATCGAGCTCTGAAAATGTTTTCTAGGATTTGGGAAGAAAGTATTAACAATTGGACTATTTTACCCTCATCAAAATTTATTAATTACACATGCATGTATATAATTTATATTATCACTATTCTTGTTAAGGGCATATTGGTCTTTATATTCATAATTCTTTACCATTCCAAACCCAACCAAACAATGGAATTCATATTTCCAATAATTTCTTTTCCATCAACCAAATAATAGAATCTATTTTCCTGATAATTTGTTTTCCATGGAATTTGTATTCCATTTCATTCAAATATTTTTCAAGGAACCAAACAGGGTGCAAATATTACCTAGCTAGATGAAATTTCTACGTTCTTTCGTGCATTCACATTTAATGTGTACCAAATTAAATGAACAAAAAAAGCACTATTAGTTACAATGATAAGATAGAAGCAATTTCTAATTTGAATAAAAGAACAAAAAGATGACACATAAAACTTAAAGGGCAACACAAGTCCAAAAAAATATACAACATATTGAAGAGAAAAGGAAGGAGAGAGGGAAAACGGAAAATGAGAGCTATTAAGAAAGCTTATAACTTGACGGACTTGGATATACTATATTTGTGTAAGAAGAGTACCAAAATTTACAATTAAAAAAATTATAGTTACCTTGGTTTTACTCCTCCTTTGCTATAAAAAAAAAAAAATTATAGTTTGGGAAGAAAAAAAATTATAGTCTAGAAAACTAAAAATAGTAAATACGCGTTGAATAAAATTTTATATTTGATATAGGTCAAAGATAAATCTATGGAGGAAAACTTTCGATTTACATCCCAATTTGGTGCATGGGCCATGGAATAAGTAGTCTATGCCGGAAATGTATTATATATATTTTCAGTTTCCGTGCGGTTGAAGGTGTTCAGTGCGGTTAAATCTGAACTATTGATCTTAAATCAGCATCCAGGATTAACAAATTCAGCGGTCACTATTGTTTTGTTTAAGAGCATCTCCCATAGATAAGTTTTTATCACTAATTTTTCCACTCAAACAAACAAAAAACTTCGGGATCATTTGCTTCATTTCTCTATTTTTCCATTTTCATTTCTCCATTTATCTATTTCTCCAGTTTTTCTTCTTCATTCCTCCATATTTCCATTTCTCCATTTCTCTAGTTTTTATTTCTGTAATTTTCTGATTTTATTAAATACAATCATTCTATATAGGAATGGCAACGGGGTGGGGCGGGGGCGGGGAGGAGTATTTCCGTCCCCGTCCGCGCCACCCCGACCTCGTCCCCGTCCTCGTCCCCAACGGGGAAGGGGAAACATTCTCCATCCCCGTCCCCGCGGGGAATTCGGCGGGGACGGGGAATCCCCATCCCCGGTCAACTCCTAGTCAAAGTGTTATTTTAGTATAATTTTTTTAAAAAAAAATACAAAAAATAACAATTTTAAAAATACAAACTACCAAAGTTCAAATTCCAATCCAAAAATAACAAATACTAACCAATACAAATTAAAAATAGTCTAAATGTAGAATGTTCTTCAAATAGTTTGTATACTAATTTCATTTAGTTCATTACTTAATTAACAGAATACTAACTAACATTATACTAATTCATTATACTAACAGTATACTAATTAACATTATACTAATTTAACAGTATACTAATTTCAAATAGTTCATTACTTAATTAACAGTATAATAATGTTAAAAAATGAATTAGTATACTGTTAGTATAATGTTAATGTATACTGTTAACATACTAAATATTCCAATCTAACATTGTAAAATTAGTTAATTAGTATAATGTTAGTGTGTGTGTGTGTATTTATTTATTTATTTATTTCGGGGACGGGACGAGGCGGGGAGGGGTATTCCCGATCCCCGTCCCCGATCCCCGTAAAATTTCTCCATCCCCGATCGGGGACGGGGCACATTGCCATCCCTAATTCTATATAGCATTTGTACATTTCTACAACAAAATAATAATAATAATAATAATAATAATAATAACAACAACAACAACAACAACAACAACAACAACAAAAAATAAGTGTGCATAAAGAGGAGAAAAATGAAAAATAAAAAAAAGATGACGACAATAAGAATAATCATAATAATAATAGCAACAAAATCACCAGCAACAGAGTAGCGGTAGTAATTTAATAATTTGTAGTAGTAGTAGTAGAGTAATAACAATAATAATAATAATAATAATAATAACAATAAAATTACTAATCGTAATAATACAATACATATATTTCACGTAATCTATACTATTAATAAAAACAAAATCCTCAATTATAATTTCCCACCTAAAACACTCCTATACAATTAAGATTTGCGTAATATTGTAAAATATGGTAATATGATTCCTATTCGTACTACAATTGTACATTAAACTACGGTAATACAATTTCTAATAAAATATATTTTTTCCTACTTTTCTATTGCATTGCATTGCAACGGGGGTATTAAAACAAAATGGTGAGAGTCAATTGTACAATGATGCGGTTGGCGAAATTGGACAATATAACTTCAGCATTGCAGCCATCAGACAATGCTAATTCTGCAAAGATGCAAGATGATATTCAGAATTTGAAGACGTTTATGCTTCTTATGCAGCAACGATTAAATGCTCTGGAGAGTGAGAGAGCCGGTACTTCATCATCACCCGCATCGCAACCATATTATTGAACCTGATATTGTTTTTTTTTTTTTACGAATTATTATATTTTTGTTTAGACATGAATTTGGTATTAACTACAACATTAAGTTTTTTTGAACTATAAAGTAGAATTACTTTTATATTACAACTTATATTGTATTTTAGTTTTAATAGATTTTTTGTTCATAAATAAAATTGCATATTAACATTTTAATACTAACATTAGAATTTTAATAAAATAATAATAATTCAAAAATATTTAAAGAATAATTATCTAGCAGAATCAGAATATGGAATTTGTAAGGGAAAGTTTAGGGACGGATTCGCGATGACAATTATTTCCATCGTTATATTTCACGACAGAAATAGGCAACAGAATATGAGTTTTACAACGAAATCATGACCAAATGATTTCTGTCACGTACATTGCAACGGAAAATTATGTCGCCTTTGCTCGCAATGCACATTGAAATAAAATACAAGAAGCCTGAAGACTACGAAATGGATTCCGTCGCAAAACGCAATTTTTCTTGCAGTGCAAGTTTTAATGACAATTAATCTTTCATATAGGCATAAGTATGATTGAAAAAATCACTTAGCGCTCCTCGGGTGCCCTGGGTGTGCCTAGCGCCTAGGTAACCATTAATTAGCGCCTAGGCGACCATGTATTTATTTTATTTTATTTTTTATTTTTAAAAATTTGTTTAAATTTTTTTAAGACTTGATAATTATAAACAGATGATTACAAACTATTTAATACTTTAATAGTTAATACTAAAATATTAAATATTAACCTAAAAAACATCTCCCTAAAAAACATCTAGAGTTTGAATAATTTAGGGTTATTTCTCTTTAAAATTAATGCCGTTTTGTGTTAAATAACCCTTAAAAAAAAAGAGAATAATAGCTAATTGACCGACTAAGCACCCCAGTCGGTGCCTAGAAGGCCTAGTCACCGTTCTAGCCGGCCGACCGTCTAAATCACCATTTATGGTGATACACTAGGCGGTCGGCCAGCGCCTAACACCTAGGGGTAGGTGGGATTTTTGCAATAGTGGGCATAAGGCATGCAACATGTTTTTCTTGTCATTTATGTATCAGTAAATATAGGTAATTCCTTGATACTAAGTAGATGGAAGCTTGATGTTCAAATCCCTTTTTTAATGCCATGAATTTGATATTTTGAACTTGAAGTATTGAGTCTACAACTTTTATAATAATGTTCGTTTTTTTATAATAATGTTCTTTTTTATACTGTGATGTTTGGTAAATAGTTGTTAGTTGATTCTATTAGTTGATTGGGGTAAAGGTATAATTAATTGATAATATTAGCTGATGGTTGAAAAGTGTTTGCTAAATTAGCTGTTAGCTGATAGCTGTTTTGGTATAATTTCTTTTCTCAAAAGGCTAATTGAAAAGAGTGCTTTGAGTAGCATTTTGAAATTTAGTATTTTGAAGTTACGAAAAGCTTATTAACCAAACACTTATATAGATTTTTAAACAAAGTCAAACAACTAATAATTGTCAAATAAATCAAAATTGGCCGATAAGCTAATTATTTACCAAACTGGGCCTAAATCTGAATTCTGAATTGAGTAATAGGATTCTATTATGCAGCCTTTTTCAGGGTATTGCTGAAAATTTTTCTCTGGAATTCATAGATTGTTTTCGCTGTATTTTTCATGTTCATATATTTATGTTTTTGTGGGTGATTGTTCACAATTGTAGGCCCGTCTCAAATTTCAATAATTTATTTGTAATTATATTCTGCAGATTAATGCTATCTATTTTAGAATCTCAAAACTTTAATTCCTTTCTACCTATCTTTTGCTACACCATTCAATATGACATTTATGAAATTCCAAGAAATTCTGCACTCCATTGTTAGCTACCAGATAAAAGGATAGTGAAATTGCAGCTGATGCTATGAGTAGGAACACAATGATACACTTCAAAAACAATGATACAGTTCATGGACAGTGGATTTGTTTGAAAAACAAAATTAACAATAATATTGGGATATATTTTTAATATTTTTAAGATTAAGACAAAATCATGATCTTATATTCTCTCTGAGATATCTCCAACCATAGAAAGGAGGAGAAAGGGGAAGAAAACTGCTGAAAGGGAGGAAGGCTGCGGCTTTACAGTTCTCCCCGGAGATATAGTGCGAACACGCAGCAATAGCATAGCACGTCTTGCTTAAGAGACAAGGAGACGACGAATAGAGTCAATAGTGTCAATACTACATTGTAACAGAATCAATAGTGTTAAAAAAATAAAGAAGAGGAGAACCCTCCTGCAATCATCTATGGCACCAGCAGAGAATGTGCAGGATGATCGTTACCACCAAAAGTTTTTTCTTTTTTCTAAAAAAACAAGTTGAAAGTAAATATATATTTAACTTTAAAATTTATTTAAATCAAAATAATATTTTGGTATCTTCCAATATCTCAAGGTTGTCATTGCTTCTTTAATTTGGTTCCTATACTAATATAAAAAAATATTATATTATAACAAATAGACAAGTTAACCAAGTATAATTATTTATATTGATGATAGTAGTTGATTTTCTTATAATGAATTGAATTTGTAATAAAATTTTAATTTGATAGCATTAAGATATTGTGAAGGAACCAACCCAAAACATTCAAACATACAAAACTTGTTGTGCACAAGAAAATGAAAGACTCATTAGGAAATGGTTTCATTCATATGAAAAAAAATGTTATTGTGTTATATTCATTATATATTTGTGATTTGATTTTGAACCTATCTGTTTCACATATGAACAATGCCTTTTACGTTGTGATATAAAATAGATAAAGTTTTTGTATACTAAATTAATAATATCTAAAAAAAATATCAACTCAATCGTTATACTCATTCTACGCATGTCATATGCTAGCAATTACTTTTGGATACGCAATGTGAAATCTTATACTATACTCATGTTATAAGTTTGCTCTATATATATATATATATATATATATATATATATAATAAATGAACGTGAACATTACTAAAGGTTTTTTATTATGATAATATCTCTTACTTATAAATTTACTAGAAGTATATATTTATATTTTGTATATATTGGATTATTATAGGATGAAGAATAAAGATAATGGTTCTTTCTCTCTATATAACTGGTTTTCTTTCGCACTTTTATATATTGTTATATCTATTGTATTTTTGGAATGAAATTGATGCAATGATTAAACACGAATATGTTATCAGCACAAATGATCTACTTTCTTGTAAAGAGTATTTCAAATGCAATACATGCCGTGACTAAAAAAAATGGAAAATAAGAAAATTTATATTACTACGGTGGATAGAGATTCTTGTAATATAAGTATTGCCCATGCTTTGATAATTTATATTCATAACATTTGTGCCTTCACTGGAATGCAAACGTAACTTGATTTTATATTCCTATTGTAATACTTTATTTGAGATAATTCCAACAATGGTCTTCTGACTATTGTGATTTTTCAAAATTGGTCCTCATCTTTTAATTTGGACAAAAAAGACACTTGACTTTCAAATTTGTTCCAGCATTGATCCTTCCGTGAACTTTCAGTTTGTTAGGTGTTAGTGTAGGGGCTAAAATGGTCATTTCATTAGCTTGTTTTCTTTTTCTTCATTGTCTATGCCGTCGATGAAGCTGCCATGGCAGATCTGCTCGCCAAGCACCACTCAATCTACGCGGTTAAGAATATCCCATGAGAAGAATCTGAATAAGCCTTTAAATATCCTTTTAAACCAATTTTTTCAACTGTAATATGAAAAATTTATCATATGATATGCAATAGAATCATCACAGCAAATAATTTCATATCATATATCAGAACATAAAGTTTATATATTTCAAATTATTAGAAATCTAGAAGCTTATTATTGAACACCATTTCAACATAAACTTCACTCTTTCGGTGATCCGGCCGGCGTCTGCACCGGCTCCGATGATATTGCAATAGAATCATGGTTTAACGGATGATTTGGCATCGTCGGCTCCGATAACATCGCCGCAGAATCATACTTTAAAGGATGATTTGGTATCGTTGGCTGCACTGACATTGCTGCATAATCATACTTTAAAGGATGATTTGGCATCACTGGCTCCAATATAACTGTTGCAGAATATTTATGCTTTAAAGGATGATTTGGTTTGAGTTTCTCCATAGTAATTGGCCTCGCCATTCTTGGACTACTACGACGCAAAGAAGCTCCACCAACTCACCAATGGCACTGCACTCGCTGCCACTATGTTCCAAGCCACCGGCTCCGCTCCCGGCGCCACCAGATTCGTCAATATCACAAATCTGAAAGGCGGACAGGTCGTATTCGACCCTCAGGACAACGGAGGAACACTCCTCGCAACTTTCGTCAAGGCCGTTGAAGAGAAGAGATTCCTTACAACATTTCCATCATTCATATCAGTAGTGTACTGCCGTTGGTGGCGGAAGTGCTGGCCCCGAGCCAAGCAAGGCGAACATCACTAAGCTAATTCGTTTGCACTGCCGTCAACAAGGTACGGAGTATTCATTTTGCTTTTGCCGCCGGAACCTGTAAATGTTAGTTTTGTGGTTGTATTCTATGTTTTTCCAGTTATTGTATTGTATGAATCAAAGATTTATGCCAAATATAAAACACACACTATATTAGGGTGGTGAACTAACTTACTAACTGCTTTCCAGTCTTCCTTTTGTGCGTGAAAAAACACACGCTAAATTTAATACAGTCAAAAACAGAGCACAATAACTTAGCAAACATTAAGCACCCTTTAGCATCGTTTCAATGGAAGAATTCCCTTTCCCTTCCCTACACACTTTTGGGTGGAGTGGAACAGAGATGAGTAATAGATGTAGTTAAGTAGAAAAATACAATAACAGGAAGGAGCCAGGCTTTGAACATTAGCAAGAAACAATGGAGTTTCTTGTTTTGCTCCTCTGCATCTAATGCATATACACTCACGAACATGAGGAAGAAGAAAGCAAGTTAATGGAATGACCATTTTAACCCTACACTAACGCCTAACAAACTGAAAGTTAACGGAAGGACCAATGTTGGAACAAATCTGAAAGTCAAGTGTCTTTTTTGTCCAAATTAAAAGACGAGGACCATTGCCGAAATTAACTCTACTTTATTTTGTTAAATTATCCCACAATCGAGTATGTATATGAGTTTTTTTTTTTGTTTCGTTGTTGTTTTTTTTTTTTTTTTAACTTTTCTTTTTAAATACTCATAATTTTTACTTTCTAAAATATTTTCAGCTCAAAGAATCTAAATCCTTCAAACCTATGATCACACATTTGGAATGGTAACTGTGATACCATCACATAATTTTTTGTTTAAACATTGGTACATATTATTAGTCTGTTTTGGCTGTCATATTAATTGATGTTATAAATTGAGTATATATTTAATTTTGATCTTAAATTCAATCGAGTTTAATTTTCACATGAAATATATAATTAATAAAAAATTCTTAAAGCTAAGCTTTCCAGCTTATTTTAGTTTGATCGACAAGTTGATCGAGTTGTGCTATGGATCGTCATCATATCATTATTGAAAAAACTTGTACCTAGATCTGGATTTTTTTTATTTTTATTTTTTGTAAATCATCTATAATTAATTAGGAATACTATATTATTATTCTGGATGTGCTCTCTTAGAGTGTGTTTGGTTCGCACATGAGAATCAGAATCGGAATGCGAATGAAATACTTGGTAATGGTAATGAGTTTTGGTAAAAAAAATATTTTGAATGTTTGATAGTAGAGTGGAATTTGAATGATTACCAATATTGATGTTTGATTATATATGACCCTGTAATGAGAATAAAAAATTTTTAAAAAGCAAAGACAGAATTAAGGCAATCAATCTTAATATAATGACATCCAAAGCACCAATATGAACAAAAAAATTAAAACAAACATCTAAAAGCACTAATCCAAACTAAATAATAATATTACCAATAAGATGAAATTATACTTTTTTTTTAATCAGGGAACAAAGTTTTTAATTGAAAGGGTAATCAAATCCTTCATAGTTGTGTTCTAAAAAGTTGTCAACCAAACACTAACTATATTATATATGATTTTGAATCTCATTTCTAGTATCTAAAGTTGTAAGCACATGAACCAAACACACCTTTAATGTTTATACTACTTATGCTTTTAGCATTGTCAAAGGAATATATAGACAATATGACATTATTGGTTATTCTTGACATTCATCTCAGTAGTTTCCAATTTATACGAAGTAACAAGCAAGAATAAATTATTGATAAGATAAAATTTTAAGATTTTTTTGTAAATCAACTGAGATATATATGAAGTTGTACTTTTATGATAAGGTAAGTATTTGATATATTTATTTCTTTAAATATCCTGTTATTCAAAAAATATTATTTTGATTATTTTTAATTTTGTATTAAAGTGTTACAACATTTTCTCTTTTTATCAACTACTATCTATTTTTATTATTTCCACATTGTTTGAGTCTAGTTCAATCTCACTAATTAACACTAACTAAATTTAGAAAATGTAAAAAGCTACCCAACATCTGAAAAAAAAAGTATAGTATTTGTTCACCCCAAGAAGTAGAAAGTATAAAAATTAGTAAAATCACAATTACTTGTGTTCAAACCTTTACATTTTTCATAATATGACCGTGGTCAACTGCAAATCTTCTGGGTTGGAAGTCTTTATATAGCTTCTCAACCAGCTTTCTTTTCTTTAATCTTTGAGAGGGTGTGAATTCCTATTTTGGCATCTTCTTACTTTGTGACTTCTATGATTTTGATTAGGATTAAAATTTTATTTATTTTGGTCAATAATTAAAAAATGTAAAAAGTTACGCAACACATTGAAAAAAAATGTATGGTATTTGTTCACCCCAGATATAGAAAGTATAAAAATGGTAGTAGGTCAAACAAGTCGAATAGTTATAAATGGATATATTTTGGTATCCTCCAATATCACAAGATTGTTAATTTGGCTCCATACAAATATGAAAAAATATTGCATATAACATGTACATACCCAAACTATCCAAGCATAATTGTTTATATCAATTCAAATAGTTGATTTCCATATATATAGTAAATTGAATATATAATGAAATTCTCATTTGATAGCATTAATATACTGTGAAATGAACCAACACAAAAACCATTCAAACATACCAAACTTGTCATGCAAAAGAAAATGAGAGATGCATTAGGAAATGGTATAATTCATATAAAAATGCTGCTCCGTACTATTTTATATTTGTTACCTATTTATGAATTGATTTTGAGTTTATCTCTTTAACATCTTCATAATGCTTTTTATCCTGTTATTAAAAAAAAAAACGTTTTTATTATATCAATCATGTCTTTCCCACTAATGCAACAATATAAAGAAATAAATTACCTATAAAATATTAACAAGAATTATATTGCTCTAATGTCAATCCTACTAATGCAACCATGTTTTCTGCTCATAATAAATGCCTAATATTCTTGAGTGGTTAAGTTGTGTCCCAAGAAAATGGACATTTTTTTGGGTAAAAATATTGCGAGGAGGACAATTTCGTAGGTGTGGAGGGTAAAAAGTAAAGAGAAATTTTGGCTTATTTATTGATTTTATTTTCATAACAAATATTTTGATAGCGCTTCACTTAATAAAAATTATTTCTATATATTTTATCATTTTATAAGTAATACTACATACGAATTAGGATCGAATGAGAACTAGTCACCGTGAGAACTGTGGACTAATCTTGTGCGTTTATTTTTTTTATTTGAATGATCTAGATTTGATTTCATAAGATCACATGGATTCATCTTTGTTTTTAAATAAGGGTAAGAGTGTCCTTTTTTGGGGATTACATGCATACATACATACATACATACATACATACATACATATATATATATATATATATATATATATATATATATGTATGTATGTATGTATTTTTTTTGAAAATATATATATGTACATATATACATAAAAGTCTGGATTGAATATGCCGCTTAAGTTTACATTTTAATGCGTACATTTCTTTAAAGGGTCACACTTGTATGAGGACGGTCGGGTCAAGATGAAATGTAATACTTATACTAACAAATGCAATATTAAATCATGAATAAAGTATTACATTTCATCTTGACGTGACCGTACTCATACAAGTGTGACCCTTTAAAGAAATGTACGCATTAAAATGAAAACTTAATTAAGCGGCGTATTCAATCCAGACTTTTATACTTTCAAAAAAATTTTAAATGATGGACTGTAAATGACTTTTTTAGAATATTTATAGACTGATAGAATCTTTTAAATTTTTATCATCTTTGTACAAATCTATAAAAGTCTTAGGACAAGCACTTATAAACTTTTAAAACCTTTCATATTAAAAAATCTACAAAAGTCATTAAAACTTTAAATTAAATATACCGTTACAAACATTTTTTTACAAAAGCTTTTATAATATATATTGGCCATAATTGGTAAATGGTTGTTAGCTGATTAGGTTAGATGGTATGATTAGTTGATAACATTAGTTGATTGTAGAAAGGTGTTTGGCGCTGTTTGGTATAATTTTTTTTTTCTCAAAAAGCCAATTGAAAATATTGCTTTGAGTAGCCTTTTGAATTTTAGTATTTTGAAATTACAAAAAGCTTATTAACCAAACAATTAAATTGATTTTTTAACCAATTCAAACAACTAATAGTGGTCAAATAAGTCAAAATTGGCTGATAAGCTAATTATTTACCAAACAAGACCACTATATTTTTATGTATTTATGTATGTATAACATTCTGAATTGTTAACATATGTATACACTGCACACACAACAAAACATGTAGCAAATAGAAAAAAATTCTTCAATAACATACATAAACGAATAAATTTTATACATAAATGAATAAATTTTATATTTATAACTTATAAGAGAGACTTTAATTTTAACTTTGTTTCAAAAAAGATAAACGAGTAAATTTTATACATTCTCAATCACTTGAAAAAATAATCCTACCCCTTAAGCTAGATTTACTTTCTTTAATAATGGAATTAGATTTATAGTTGACACAAATATACTTTTCTTACCCCTTAAGTTAGATTTACTTTCCTTAATAATGGAATTAGATTTATAGTTGATACAAATATACTTTTCTTAAATCAAAGAGTATACCAAACTGTGTAAATTATGTTTGTACCTTTTAAATTCCCAACAAAATTTGAACTTGCCTATCAAATGTCTCTAAATTCAAATTTTTAGGTTTGTTCAAGTCGTCAAACTATGTAAATTATTTTTCTACCTTTTAAAGTCGTTAAAAGTCTTTAAAAATTTATAAAAGTCTTGATTGAATACACCTCCTTAGAAGAATTGAGAATTTACTCCAACAATCTTCAACTTAGATCGGTATATAAGTTCAAAAAAGGAGAAAATTCCACTTTTAGTCCTCGACTATTTTGACATTCTTTCAATTTTGTCATATTACATCATTGACTTTGAAAAACACTCACTTTTAATCCTCAACTACTGCGATATCGCCACATTTAGTCATATTCTTTTAGTTTTGTCATATTACACCCATGACTTTGAGCAGCTTCTACTTTTAGTCCTCGACTATTATGGCATTGCCAGTGCCACATTTAATCATATTTTTTTAATTTTGACATATTACATGACTTTCATTTGATTACCACCATTAATCTTCCGTAAAAAATTCCACTATTTTACCGTTAGAATTGACAAATAAGTGAAATAACAAACGAAAAATCCTTATGCATATCATAATTCATATTTCAAACACATTAAAAATATCATAAATATCAAAAGATGTAATATCGTTACGATATGTATAAAAAATACTTTCTTTGTTATATGTCAATTTAAAAATATCAATGTGTTTCAATATTATAACTCATATTTCGAATATATTTCTTCACAATTCCATCCGTGACGTCAACACCAATAAGCTTCCCAGTGGCCCATAATCTTGATTTTGTCCCGACTTTCTTGGCACCATTATCTCAATTTCACTAGGGAGTTACAACACGTACAGTTTTTAGTTTTTACTAACAATCCAATGACATTTGGTGCATGTTTATCTAGCTATGTCTCGCATTGGTGTCCTCATACCATCATGGATAGGTGTTGCTGCTATAAACAAAAAATAAAAATAAAAATTGTGACAAAAAAAATCTCATAATAAAACCAAATAGAGTAATAGAAGCCACGTACCTCCAGGATCTCTCATGGGAGTCATACAGGGACGGAGTGGAGTTCTTGAAGGATATGATGGGGTTTCGCTCCCAAAGCCATATGTAGATGGTTCACTGGAAAAAAGTGAGACAAGTTAAAAATTGATAAAAACTGCATGCTTATTACTCAAGAAAAACTAGTAAAAAAATCACATTTACCTGAATGGTGTTCTAACATTTACATTTTCCATAACATGACCACGGTCAACTGCAACAAATATTAAATTTGATAAGCGAATTGAATTGAAGGCAATAATGGATAAGCAATAAAGTGTTGATGGCATTTAGAAGCTAATTAAGCATGCATGCCTGTAACAACTTTCATCTGAGCTTCTAATTCAACAAGGACTGAACTTCCTTTCAAATTAACAACACGTCCTTTGCATCCTTTGAATGGCCCAAACCGAATTTTAACATCAGCACCAATTAAAGCATTGTGTCCATGCCTTCCTCCAACTAAACAGTATCAAGATGTGTAAGCATGTTGAATAACAACCAAATATGAAACAATTGAGTTAGTTAATTAATGACAACGACACTGATACGATTTTAATGAGAACTAAAGACAAAAAAAGAAACTATTAACTGTAATTACTATACTTAAGAAAGACATACAATTTTTGGGTGGACCGTCCCTGTACGATCTCATTGGAGGTTGTGGAACACGCCCAAAGCTTGATAAGAAGGGATGAGCCTAAAGAAGTTACAATATATATAAGATGTGAAAGTATAGTAATTACAATATATAAAATATGGAAAAGATAGATTTTGTGATCAAGATGATTAGATTAGATGCATACTTTTGTATCACCATTTGTCCTTGATCCACCAACCAAAACACAAGATTGCGCATTGGCACATATAAAGCCAGCATGCTCAAGGTGATGACGGTCATAAATAAACACAATTCCTCTGTATATATGTTCCACTAGCCCTTGCTTTCCCTGTTAATTGGGGGTGACAAATTAATTATAAATGTCATAACACCAGATCGAAAAGTAGTCAGTCCAATTAGCTAGTAATGTAAAAATTAAGCCCATCCAATGAAGAGAGCAATATAATATAATGCACACCTTGAAAGGTCCCTCAAGAACCCTGACCACATCTTTCACTGCTAATGCATTCTGATACCGATCTTGTGCTCTCCCTTTCTTTTCAACCTTGGCTTTTATCTCCCTTAGCCTCACAACTGCTACCTCAGCTTTTTCATTTTTGGGAACCCCCTTAAGGACCTGGAAAGCTTCACTCTCTACTCGTATAATCATACCAAAACTCTTATCGCTGCATAACAATATAATAGCTTAGTTATGATTCATTTAAAAGATTAAACTTTGGGCGAAAATTAAAAAGTGCTTACTCTAGTAGCACAAGGTCATGGAGCTCATAGTCCCCAATTCGAGTGGCACCAGATATTACTTCACAGCTTTCCACAACAGTGTCAGCAAATACACGTATCTACACAGGCAGATCAAAAGCCAGCAAATTGCATTATTATTACTGGTAAATTACTCGTGCGATGCACGGATTAATTTTTTTATTATATATTTAAATAATAAAATTGCATTATTATTATTATAAAGAAAAACATATATATATATATATATCCTCAAGACAAGACAAGTGAATATATAGTTGTTGACTTACAATCTCCTTAGTGGTATCAGACACTAAGTTCACCATATGCCCCTCAACAGATGCAACCATACCAGTCGCACCTTCAGATGCACCACATACAACTTTTACGTGATTTCCAGCTTCAAAGTACTTGCAAACCTCCTTCTCACCAACACTAATAAGTGTTTTCTGCCAAATTAAAGCCACCAAGTTGCTAATTAGTTGTCCTTTCCCTCAACTTATTTAAATAGAATAGAACCATTAATAATGTTCAAAAGAGTACATACATTATGAAGGTTCTTTTCTTTTGGTCTGATGTGAACAATATTTTCCTCTACTTTCTCAACCCATCCTTTTAAGTTCTTCAATTCCCCTTTCACCACAATCACGGGATCACCCTTCATAAAGTGACCTTTCTTCCTATTTGCAAATAGAGTCGACAAACTAGCCATATTACTTTCACCAGGTTGACGGAATTTCTCAAGTTCATCAAAACTTGGCTCAATATTCTGAGTGCTAATCGATTTCATAGCCATTGTTTTATATAAAAACCCATCTTTGAACATCATGCCACCAATTTTCTCAAAATAGTCACCCGTCATTGGATTTCTCCTAAGCTCAACACGTACCTTCATCTCTCTGAACATAATAAAAACACATTAATGACCACCCATCCAATAGTTTATTTCTTGAGCTCAAATTAAAGATGTTAAGGAAAAAATTACCGAGCCTCATCTATGTTCATAAGACGTGGGGAGGAATGAATCCTTTTCTGCTTGGAACTTCCCTCCCTTCCTATATAACAAAAGAAAGCTATAATCAATGACATTCAGATGAGAACAAAAAGCTAAGTAACAATTAATTAGTGCAAAGAAAGCTAGCTAGGCACTTACCAATTTGTTTGCAAGAGCTTGTAAGTCAATCCTTGGGATTAATCTCACGATAACTCTCTGTTTTACATTATCTACATCCGCAACCTAAAGAACGAAAACTTAAAAAATATTAGAAAGAGAAATATCAAGTTTTAAGTTTTTAGAGACAGATAGAGACCACCTTAATTACCTTTGCAAGGTCCCCTTTATAAGCTCCAGTCTTTATTCTGACCCAAGTATCCCTGGCAAGATCAAGTGCTTTGCTCTCAACAGAAAGGACACCACTCATCTCTTTGATTGGAACAAGCATTAGTTTTGCGGGATATATCATGCGCATATTCTTGCATGCCTGTAACAAAACAAGTCAGTACCCTTAAGAATTATTTAGCAAATCAAAACTTCAAAAAGAGCAAAGTATAATAAAATGCATACCTCTCTAACATGGGCCTCTTTGTCTGCTTCAATGTATATATAGTTTTTAAGATGATCAAGTGCTATAACAGACCTAATTTGCAACTGTGATCCCCTGTCAATACATTTCTGCATCAGACACACAGCAACCTCCCTCTCACGACCAATCTACAAACACACACACACACAGAATAAGCTTCATTGGATGAGGTGAAATCTCAATTCAAGTACAAGCTAACAACTACATACCGCACATTTCACCATCCATAACTTGGGATCTCTGACACATGGCAAAAGTGCTTGCTGATCTACATCATCACTAGCTTCTTCATACTTCACATCACTGTTTGACCTTGCATATCTAGCCTGGATGCTTCTCTCAAGTGCCTCAAAGTCTTCCTCTTCCTCCTCACGTGACACAAGATTTGGACGACGATCAATCTGTCTTGAATCATATTCATCAGCTATATCAGCTCCACCATCCACAATGAAGTCTGTGCGTGCATTGCATTCACAAATACTATCATTAGCATAATAATAATAATAATGATAATAGTTTCCAGTAAGCATGCATGCAATGTAAGTTTTCCCCTGATTATATATTATATATTAGGGCCTTAATTAAGTGGTGCAAGTTAATTAGGCTTATTATGCGTGACACAGTTAAAGAGAAATCCCAGTTAACTAGCAATAGAAAGGTTCTAACCATCTTCGCCATCTTCTTCTTCTTCTTCTTCCTCATCGCTATCCACAGCCGCCTCAAGATCAAAAAAATGAGAGGCTGCAGACCTCTTCTTGTTACGTGTACGACCTCCATAGTCCTCGTCCTCTTCATCTTCATCAATGAAATCCGATCTCGAGCGCTTCCTTTCGGCCTTTCCGCCCCCCTCATACTCCTCTTCCTCCTCCTCCTCCTCCTCGTAGTCATCGTCCTCCTCGTCACGCCTCCTTGCCATGCTTAATTTGCTTCAACTATCCCCAAATTCAGAGCACACACTGAGTTTTTTCCGAAATTTAATTTAGAGAAGATCGAGTACGTTAAAGTTGATTGCGTTCCAAAAGTTTATACACTTCTTGCGTGAAATATATAAGGAACGACGACACACAGTGATGACGATATTTAACGCAGTGAATTGAAAAACTAAACTCAAATATTACTTTAAGTGAGTTCTTTATATAGCTTTTCCACCTGCCGCGGTTTTATTTTCTTTAATCCTGGTGGAAGTGTGAATTCCTATTTTGGCTGGATTTGTATTTTTAGTTTGTTTAATTTTGAGTCAACGCCCCTAAACTGACAGTTGAATTGTATATTTATGTTGCTCCAAGTAACATGTGGTTTCTTTTTTTATCAAGGTGAAGCCGAGATTCGAAACCATGACAAAAAGGCTAAGCGGATAAGCCTAAGAAGATAGTTTGATTATATATTTATGTTTATATATTATATATGCTCAACATGGGCACAAAAAAAAAACTATTTTTATTATGAATTAAATTAATTTTTTAAATAAAAAGATATTAAAATATATAATATAATAATATAATTAAACTTTCATATATTTGGTCAAGTATCTATTTTTGTAGCATACAAAATTAAAATTAATATTAAAATCTTGTATGGTTAATATAATCTATAATTATGTACATATTTAGATAAATTTATAGAAAAATTTATATAATTCAATTGATTTTTTCTTGTTGAGAAAGGATGAAAATGCATTTCAAATAAAAAGAGAATAGGCAAAATAAATGTGACATAAAATTAATGTATGTGCATATTTGGTGGAGAGAAGTGCACCAGGTTGGTTGCGCATAAATTATTAGAATAAACTATTGGACTAAAATTTTCAAAAAAAACTATTGGACTAAAATTAGTGGAAAAAGTCATATGAAGATGTCCAATTTCGTAGCTACACAAGGGAGGAAGCACAAGAAGCCAAAAAGAGTGTCACATTGGCTGATTTGGAGAAGTCAAATAAACAACATATTTCCTTTCAATTTTGTCTTTTGTGACTCTTAGTATTTCCTAGGTAATTTTAATTTAAGGGGTCTTTTAATCTCCTTGAGAGTGATGCATATTAACCTATTTAAAGACTAAACACAATCATATTTTAGGATAGAGATTAAAAAAAAAAAAAAGGTGCATTGACTATTAAAAAAATAGGTGAATATTAATTTTGGTCATTGACTATTAAAATTTTCAAATTAGGTGCATAAATATTCAATTTGTATCACATTTGATCATGCCGTTAAATTTTTTGGCCAAATTTCTTACCAAGTAACCGGTGATCCGCTAATTTATTTAAAAAAATTTATAGTCAAGGACTAAATGTGATACAAATTGAATAGTCATGCACCTAATTTGAAAATTTTAATAGTCAATGATCAAAATTGATACATGTATTATAGTCGAGGTACTAAAAATTGATATTCTCTCCTCAATAACATCTCATTAGTATGAAATGAATAAATTAGTGTTAAAGATTTAAACAAATGAACATTATTCTTTATAGCCAATGTATATATAATAATGACGTCATCACAGCACTAAAGCAAGCCCAAATAAGCAATCGCGGGTTGCATTCTGGGCTGTGAGTATGGGCCCATATCATTAATTACTTTGGAGATGGGCCTGAATTTTCAATCTGGCCTAATAGCAAACAGTCGTCTGTTTCAAAGGAAGAAAGCTTGGGAAAAAAGCATACGAAGAGAAGAAGAAATATATAGGGATTAGAAGGAGGCTAAGTTCCGAGTCGACTCGCTCAATTCTGAAAATCCAGTGCTCTGCAACTCATCAGGTTTCTCTCTGAATCTCTCTATACTTGAACGTGTTTTTTTGTTAAAATTATTTTTGCCTGTTGATGTTCGTTCGTATAGTGATTGGTTTCCTGAAAACTCGATCTTTCAATGTAGTGTACCTGCAAAATTTGCTAGATTTTGAATGTAAAGGTGAACGCCGATCTGACTACTGACTTGGGAGATTAAAATTTGAAAGAAATATACTATTCTTTTATAAATTTCTTTTGGCGATCTGAGAATGTTAAAGCGGTGTGAATAGGTGATAGGCTCATTTGGAGTTAATGAAATAAGAGGAAAAATGGCGGACAATACACCAGAAGAGTATAAGGGGATTGAAGGAGTCCTTTCTGTTCTTCTGATTTTCACATTTTTTGTGGTTTAAATTAGAGGATTCCTTTGATTCGTAGGTTTGGAAAAGATTGAATGTGTTTGATAAATATACACAAGAGAACTAAAATGGTTAAATTAACTTTATAATTAATCATCTGAGAATGATATATGTACCTGCACTGTGTCACTCATCTTGTCAATGTAAGTTTTGATGGATTAAATTTATGCAGATGTCATTGTCCTGTTGAGAATTAATTTCAGTAAAACTGTGGGAATTTCTTTTTGCATCCCTTGTTTGCTAAATCTTAATTACCATTCAAATTTTACCTATTATAAGTAGTGTTGTCAAAGGAGTTGATTGTTAGTTATGAGAAGTTTCATAGGTGATGTTTGTTGGTTTTATAAAACACATATCTTTTGAGGATTTCAAAGCATTTAAGTTATAATTCAGAATTGTTTTACTGTTACTATTCTCATAGATGACAAGACCCATTGGCGATTAGTCTTTCTGCTGATCTTGTTAAGTTCCTTTGTTGCAGAATTCACAATGTCGCGAAGGTATGATAGCCGTACAACTATCTTCTCTCCCGAAGGTCGTCTGTACCAGGTTGAGTATGCAATGGAGGCAATTGGAAATGCTGGCAGTGCCATAGGCATATTATCTAAAGATGGAGTTGTGTTGGTTGGTGAAAAGAAGGTCACTTCCAAGCTTCTTCAGACATCAACATCTACTGAGAAGATGTACAAGATTGATGACCATGTGGCATGTGCTGTCGCAGGAATAATGTCTGATGCCAACATTCTTATTAACACTGCTAGGGTCCAGGCTCAACGATATACTTATGCTTACCAAGAACCAATGCCTGTCGAACAGCTTGTTCAGTCTCTATGTGACACTAAACAAGGCTACACGCAGTTTGGTGGTCTCCGTCCATTCGGAGTTTCTTTTCTCTTTGCAGGATGGGATAAGAACTATGGCTTCCAGCTCTACATGAGTGACCCCAGCGGAAACTATGGAGGATGGAAGGCTGCAGCAATTGGAGCAAACAATCAAGCAGCACAATCAATGCTAAAGCAGGACTACAAGGATGAGATCACGAGGGAGGAGGCTGTTCAGCTCGCTCTCAAGGTGCTTAGCAAGACAATGGATAGCACAAGTCTTACTTCAGAGAAGCTCGAATTGGCCGAGGTATTCCTCTCTAATGGAAAAGTTAAGTACCTAGTGCACTCACCAGAGTCCCTGAATAAATTGCTTGCAAAGCTTGGGTTGACCCAACCCACCGTGGAGACCTAAAACCACTTCATATGATTTTAACTCTCTTCTCAGACCATGCTTGTACTTCTTTTTAAACTATGGATTGTTCAATGGTTAATTAGGTACTGTTCAATTATGTTTGGGAACTTATTTGGTCATGTGGATTATCCCAGCAATACTGCTGTTCAATTTCCTTTGTGGCCTTTTATCTATGTTGTCATATTATATATGCTAGATTATGAAGTTTGCTTAAAATCTATTGCTATAATCGCAAACAATAATGCAGTGATTGCTATTTAGGCTAATCAGAATGAGAAGTTGAAATGGAACAAATATTTATCAAGTGTTTAGAACTCCCAGGATGACAGCACTTTAGTTTGCTTGTTCATGCGCAGAGGGATGAACACATTGAAGTAATCATCAATAATAATGCTATTCTTGGATTCAATGCATGTTTCAAAACTTGTTAACGTTGGAAGTGGTTCATTAGTGACTCAAAAGTTCCTTCTTCCTTCATTGTTCACTACTCTTTTTGTGAACACAAAACCAAGTCCGATTCAATATTTAATATTTGAACCCGCAACAAATTCAAATTTTATATACATAAACTTTGATTTACATGAAAGCACTTAGCCACTATCTAAAAGTGCACTCTGATTGAAACTCGCCTTGTGATCTTAGTTGACATATGAAATTTTGGTTCATGGGCTTTGCAAAAATTCGAATGTGAGCATGGGGCACTACAGGTGTTAAAGGAGGGCTGATGACAGTAGAGGAGAGCCAGATTCTTATCTATATTCGGCTATCATTAAGGGGTTATGCACAAAAGGAAGACTGTGTGAAGCAGCTGCTATTATTGATCATATGGGAAAGAGTGGCTGTTTGCAATGCACTAATTAGTGGCTTTATCCAAGGTAATAAAATTGAGGACGCAATGAGATTTTTTGGTGAACTAGTCAATAAAAATTGCTTAACCAATGAAGTGGCCTATAACATCCTTGTTCATGGTTTATGCAATGCTGAAAAATTTGGTGAAGCCTATGACATTGTTAAGGATATTCTTCAGAAAGGATGGAAGCCGGACATTATAACATATAGCTTGTTAATAAATGGTCTTTGCAAAACTGGCAAGTTAGACATGGAATTGAACTTGTGGAACCAAGTTCTTAGCCGGGGTATCAAGCCTGATACAACTATGGGTAATATTATGATTCATGGGGTCTGCTCTGCTGGAAAACTTGAACAAGCATTGCATCTGTATCTTAACATGAGCCAGTGGAACTGTGTCCCCAATCTGGTCACTCTCAACACACTTATGGAGGGATTTTACAAAGCTAGGGACAGTTGAAATGCATCTGCAATTTGGGCTCGCATTCTCAGGGGTGGATTTCAGCCTGATATCATTTCTTACAATATTACTCTTAAAGGGCTTTCTTTTTGCAATAGGATATCAGATGCCAACTTGTTCTTGAATGATGCTCTGAGTAGGAATGTCTACCCAACTGTGATTACATGGAACATACTTGTCAGAGCTGAATGTGATAATGTTGATTTATCAACCATGCAAAGTAAGTCTTCGCCTAAACTTGTCTGTTTATTTGAGATTTACAGAACTACAGTTAGTAGTAGTAGTCTTCCGAATTGCAATTCATGGGGTACGGGGTACCCCATGAATTGCAATTCCATCCAACCAAACACTGTAGTTTGAGAATTCACTGAATTGCAATTCCCCCCAAACTACATCCAGCCAAACAGGCCATTAAGTTTCTTCTGGTACATGGGAACAACAATACATTGCATTGTTACCATTCTTCTTAACAGTTCATTGAGAGTGTCTATTTGTTCTATTATCATGCTTGACAGTTTTTGTATACATTAGGTGTTAATTTCAATTTGTTAGATTGTAATTGTGTTGTGCTTTGATATGCATGACCATCTGCATGTGAGCACTTGGCAGTATACACATATGTAAGCTACATCAAATAGTACTTGGGTCAAATTATAAGTGATGTTTTCTGTATGAACATGTAATATACATTTTTGAAAGTCAGATAATCAACATAAAGCATCGGTTATATCTGCACTCTCTCTACCAAGCTTCCCAATTTTCTCCATCTCTTCCTTTGCTTTTGCTTTGTCCTCTGGTTTTCTTTGCATTAGATTCTTAAAGAACAACCCTTCATTTCTATTCTTCTCTATTTGACCTTCAAAGTCTGCTAACTGCCTTTCGTTCTCTTTAATCTCCTGCGCTTGTTCACCTCTGCCGATTCTTCAAAAGCTTGCATCTGGTTCTCGATTTTTTCCATAATCTGCTCAACAAAACCAACAAAATTCAGAAATCAAGAGACGAAACATCCAGCTGTAAATCCCAGGATTTCTAAACAGTTGCTAGACACTAAGAAGTCGGACACAGACCCTTGCACCAGCTTCATCAAGCTCTTTGAGGGCATTTTCTCCTATCGGATTAATCTCAGCATTGGCTTCTTCAGCAAACTAGTCAGATAGGCTGCTCTTTCGTCTAAGTAGTTGGTCAGGCGAACCTGGCAAGCAGTTCCTGATTACGCGCATCTCCTTCAGGAAGAAGAGGAGCATTTGAATCTGTAGAATCATTGGACGGGGAGAAGAGGATGTTGGGTGAGAGTGAAGGAGGTATGTATTGCTTTGAGGTATATCATTTTCTTTTTAGTTTTCTACTTTGATTGATTTAGGCTAGGGAAAGAAAGATGGAGTAGGGGAAGAAGAGTCTTTAAGCATAATGACATACTCTGTATATAAATATAAGTAGAGATCAAAATGACAAAAAGTAATACTCCTTAGCATAAGGTTGTCTTTAACCCAGCAAGTTTCTCTCACTTTTAAAATGGGTACAAATTTTTTATTATTTATTCTACATCTCTGCAAATTTGACAATTTTTAAAAATGAGGTCCACTTTTATTTTATATAATATATATAATAATAAAACAAAAAAAAATTAAAAAGTAAAAAAAATAAAAAATTATGGCAGCTTTTGCTGCCAAACGAAAGAGTGAAAAGGCTGTCATTTCAGTGTTTAGCAAACTTGCTGTTTTAACAAGTTTGCTAAACACGTAGGCAAACAAAAAAATATAAAAAAGAAGAAGGAATCCATGTGGTGTGCCATGTCATCTAGAAAGTGTATATACTTTCAGGGTTGAGGTCAGCCTAAGGTTAACATTATCCATGAAATTTCTATCACTTGTAAAGTAACATGAAATTTTCTTTTTCTTTTTAAGTTTTTTAATATAATTTTTACGTTTTGGATCCTTATTGTGATTTTTTTTTTTTAACTTTGAATCCTTATCTTCATTTAAGTCAACATCACCAATCTAGTTATATTGGTTACACGGATTTCTCTACATTCTTTAGCACTTCTCAAACATGTAAAAATATACTTTTTTTTTTCTTCTCAATCTCATGCTATAATTGAATGACTATTTTTTCTTTTATTAGCTTCATTTAAGCCACTTTCTCTTCGATACAGAATTTGTTCATAATAACTTGCGAACTTTGAAACTACATGAGCTAGCCTCTAACAATTTTGCAATGTTGGTTTATTTCTTGCTCGTGATGATAATGTTATAAAAGTTTAACAATACAATTCCTCTAACTACATATTTACTAATGTTAAGTCTTGAGTTATATAACAACCCTTTTCTTTAATCCCTGTGGGAGTGTGAATTCCTACTTTGACTGGGATTTGTAGTTTAACTTTTTCTTAATTTGTGACTTCTATTTGGCGCTTTTGGGGATTTCATGAATCTCCCAACCCGCCCCCTGGATAATTCGAAGACCAACATTTTTCATCTATTTATATATATAATTACAGGAAACAGTCATGTATAATGTATACTACATTGAGTATAATCAGCCTAACGCTCAATAATACAAAATACAACTCAATACAATAAATAATTGTATTGCAGAATTGTAAGAGTACTTTTAAAATAGAGAAGGGGTGAGCTTAACATAGAGTTATAGTTGATGTGCAAGAGCACTTTTAAAATATATTAACGGAATGTTGTTGAAATGTGATAATGCCATAACTATAAGATTGTTATGAAATATGAATGATAACTATGATAATAAAGAAGAGATGAACTCAGAAATTGAAATGGAATGGAGAACACAGAAGTTAGAAGGAAGGAAGAAGCACATTTTGTATTCATTATGTTTCTAGGGATAATCTTTACAAGGAGTGAATGGGGTATTTATATTACCCGGAAATGAAATATAAATATTAAGTGTACAGGGATGGTTCACATGTGCCTCTTAGCTCTGCTGGCCTCTTAGCTCTGCTGGCTTTGTCAATGCTCAGCTGCCACCCTAAATTTACGGGATCGGCTTTCAGGAAACATTTAGGTGGGTTAAAGCAACCTATGCCGTCTTGTCTTAGCGTACTACCCTAGAATCCTAACTGTTCTAGAGCCAATTATTTGCCTTCGGCTAAGTTTCATAGGTCATTTATGCAATTACGATTTCTGAGTTATGAGTTCTTGTTCCTCTTATAGGAAGTACAGGATGGGATTAGAGTAGCCCGGGAAGCTTACTCCGGGTGGAGGGAGCTTCCCGGCTAAGCCCTCGGCGTTTGAGAGGACTTGCGAGCCGCCCGGCGATTGAGGGCAATTTCTAATGGCAGTATTTAAAGAATGTCTTAAAGCTGTGACTAAGAGAAAGCTTATAGAAACACGAAGGAAGACAACGGGTGGTAAGCCTTTCCCCTCTCCCATAGTCCAAAAACGGAGGGAGAGGAAAGGGACTTAATACCCTAAGAGTGAGTTGAACTAGCGCCCGCTAGGGGAGTGGTGACCCCTATGGCACGCTATAATCGACCGACGTTGGCCCCAAACCGGGGGAATCGGGGAATGGGGGATTCAGAGAAAGCTTCAAAAGGCTCACTTTCGAGCCTATATTGGATTCTTTTCCCCCCAAACCCCCCGGGAGGTGAAACAGAGAGAGAGACAGCCCTCGCCTTGCGGACTCGTTGCTGATAAGTTAGCTCTCCCGAAGGGGCGGTCCATTAACTCTACGACGATTGGACGTGCATTTAAGATCCTAAAATCTTCTAATAATCCAGGGAAGAAGCCATGAAAGAAAGCAAGGGCCTTAAACAAAAAGGCCTTAAAAAAAGGCTTAAAACCGACGACGAGTTGCCTGTTAAGGTTAACACCTTTAAGCCGGCATTAAAGCTCATATTCTAATTAAGTAGTTTTCTCTTTTTCCTCTCAATCGTCGAGGGCTCGCTGCAGTCCTCTCAAGCGCCGAGGGCTTAACGCAAGGGAAGGACCGTTTCCCCCTTGCTTCGCTTTCCCCTCGGGGGAAGCTATGGATCGGTACGTTACCCCCCTTAATCCACCTCGGGGGAAGGTCATTCGGACTTCCTACGGAAGCCTTCCTTTTAACCCCTTGCTACGCTTCGCTTCGCTTTCCCCAAGGGGAAGAGGAATGAGGAATTCGGTCACGGTTCCCGTGCATTTTAAGTCTCTTTCTAAACGGGCTCCTTTCAGAAGCCTTAACACGTTACCCCCTTGCTGCCTTTGGTACTACTCTTATTTTACACAATCCAGGAACTTCCATAACGTTGGCGTGATTCGGTTTGAGCAACGGATCCTGACGTGATACATCTTCGTAATGAAAATAGAGTGGAAACATGAGTTTGCTTTTCCAGTATCTATAGAAGAAGCACTGTGAACTATCTGCTTCAAAAAGATAGTTGGTTGAATGAAACTTCTTCGATCAGAATACGAATGAGATCAAAAAGGCCATCGCAAACAAGGCAATAGCTTCGGTTAGAGCAAAGCCGCATAACCAAATGATTGTTTAGATGGATTTCGCGCCACGGAATGAATCAAAGAAATGAAGACGTTTCCAATACCGACAGAGACTACCCTCATAATTACTAAAGGTTATTTAATAGGTTAATGATAGTCTGATAGGTTTAACTGTGTACATCACGGAGAATAAGATCTTCCAGCATATTGTATATTTTCATGAGATCAATAGGTTCCAAATTACATGGATCTACCACTTTAGTAGAGATAACTTTTTCGACTAAGTCTGGATATGAAAGATTATCGGGCAGACCAAGGTTATGTCTATCTCGAATCTCTTTTACGCTCTTTTCGAGCGCACTATTCAAGAGGTCTTTTGACGATTCAAAATAAGGATTCTTCCGCATTGATGGAGAACAATTGGCCTGGTCTAGTTCTAGTACATACTTCCCCTGCGCTATTTCACAGAAGGATTTCAGAGTCTTTGAGTAGAATTTTGTTTTTTTCCATTTTTATATTATAGTCATGTTGTGTTCCGCTCCCCCAAACAAAAAGAGAGACTTATTCTTGCTTTCCCAGTGAAGGAAGACGGAAATTGCCGGTTGGCTTAGTCCAACCAAAAAAGATATGGGACTTTTGGGACATTGTTTAAGATAAGTCAAGCTTGGACCGACTTAAGTCAAGACTGGCTATCTCTCTCTTTATATACGCAAAAAAAGGCGAAGAGTGACTATGATTTCTTCTCGTAGTTCCTCTCTTGTTAGTGTAGTGATACGAATACTCCTCTATGTGAATGTTTCATTTTAGGCTGTACACCTAATTTTCCTGGGATTTTAGTTCAATCGTTAGAGCACCGCCCTCTTAAGGCGGAAGCTGCGGGTTCGAGACGGATTAAATAAATATATAAATTAAGCTGAATGTAGACCGGTCCGGACTATCATTTCATCGATCGCCTACCTGTGGCCAGGGACAGGTCGACGAAGGCTATCCCTAATAACCATTCCATCCGCATCATACTCAAAAGAAGAGTTTGATCCTGGCTCTGAAGCGCTGGTTCGAATCCTGCTCCTTCCTTGGACTGTATTACCGCTAATTATCGGTTCATTAGGGAATCTCTTTCGTTGCCGCCCCTCTGACGGACCTCCTAAAGAAAACAAGTTTTGGAAGAGGCCCTAAAGGGGTATCATGCATTTAAAGTTAGTGTAGGGTCCAACCCTAATATAGGCTCTTCTATTAGTAATTCGGTGAGTCGTAGGATTCATTCTGAAAAAAGAAGTCCAAGGATCACCGGGTCGTGCTAATTCCATACGAATCAGTACTGAGAAGCATGTGCCCATCACTCCAGCAATGGCACAGAAGATGAAATATAGAGTCCCTATATCCTTGTGGTTAGTGGAGAACAGCCATCGGACCGCATTTGTCATAAAATTTAGATTCTTTCTTAAAAATGTATATTGGTTCCACTTCTTGCAATGAAGAAAGACTTATTGTAAATCGCCGGTTAGTCCAACCAAGAAAGACATGGTCTCCCATCAATAATCATAGCAATGGTCTCCCATCAATAATCATAGCAGCAGTAGCAAAGTTGATTGAGTCTTTCGAAACACTGATAATAAAGTCAATTTAATTGTGTAGAGAAGTAAATACATATTTAACTTTAAAATTTACTTATATCAAAATATTATTTTGGTATCCTCCAATATCTCAAGTTTGTCATTGCTTCTTTAATTTGGTTCCTATTCTACCAATATGAAAAAAGTATTATATTTTATATAAGATGTATACAAGTTAACCAAGCATAACTATTTATATTGATGACAATAGTTGATTTTGTTATAATGAATTGAATTTATAATAAAATTTTATTTGATACCATTAAGATATTGTGAAGGAATCAACCCAAAACATTCAGACATACAAATTTGTTGTGCACATGAAAATGAAAGACTCATTGAAAAATGGTTTCATTCATATGAAAAAAAGCTATTGTTTTATATTCATTACATATTCGTGATTTGATTTTGAACTTATATGTATCACATATTAATAATGCCTTTTATATTGTTATAAAATAGATAAAGTTATTGTATACTAAATTAAATTAATAATATCTGAAAATAGCAACTCAATTGTTATACTCATTCCACCCATGTCATATGGTAGCAATTTTTTTTCGATATGTGAAATCTTATACTCATGTTATAAGTTTGCTTTAAAATACAATCTTATAGTAACATTGTTATTATCTCAATCATATGAATGTGGACATTACTAAACGATTTTTATTATGATAATATCTCTTATAAGTTTACTAGAAGTCTAGACCTATTTATATTTTGTACATAATAGTTACACCATGGACTCAAGCCCACCTTGTGACAAGGTGAACCCGTGTCCATTTATATATTGAATGCTCACAATTTGAATTGTGAACATTTAGTACCTAAATTGTGAAAATTCAATTGCGAACATTCAATATATAAAATGTGAACATTCAGTAATAAATTGTGTATTTTGGACCCGAATTCAGCTTGCAAGGTGGACCTAGCTCCATAGAATAATTCGATTATAGGATGCTTGATTTTATATTCCAATTGTAATACTTGATTAGCACTAAGCCACAAGCTGCTGCATAGCACAAAGAAACATTATTTTGTTAAATTATCACACAGTCGAACATGTATGTGAGTTTTTTTGTTTGAACATCGATACATATTGTTAGTCCGCTTTGGCTGTCATATTAATTGAGGTTATAAATTGAGTATGTATTTAATTTTAATCTTTAAAGTTCAATCGAATTTTCACATTAAATATATAATCAATAAAAATTTCTTTTGATATAATGTATACTATATGTAGTAACCCTGTCAAGATGACTAAAAATATGAACTTGTAACCACAAGGTCACGGATTCAAATTTCAACCCTTTTAGTTTGAGCCCGTCAGCTATGGGTAATCTATACTGGTTTACCTCCTTGTTATTTACCGATCATGGTCACAATGTGGAGTTTACGCACTCAATGTACATCCTTGAGTAGTATATACAGGTTTTGGTTGTTAGCTGCCTACTCAAACACCTCAGCAAAATGGTGTGGCCGAAAAGAGGAATAGAACTCTCAAGGAAGCCGTAAGGTCAATGATAGCACAAGCTGATTTGCCTAGATAATTTTTAGGGTGAAATTATTAACACATTTTTTCACTCAAAATGGGACTATGCTTCATAAGACTCATAAAATGACATCTTATAAGATGTGAAAGGGAAGGGAAAGAAGCCAAATGTGAATGGGAACTGAACTCCTTAATCTCCTTCCAGATGGAAATCTATTCTTACCCTCCCATTCTAGAGATAATGGCGTTCGTAGGTGCAACAACTGTCCATATCAATTGGGGAAAAAGTTTCGCTATACAATTCTTTTGGTCCAATTGTCTGTCAAGGTCATCAACATAAATTGCATTATCTAAGTACAAAATATGGATGCTTTGGTTGCCAGTATAACAAAAGAATCAAACATTATCTGCTTAATGCCACAAGCTGCAATCAGTCTTCCCTTCTAGCAAGGATTGCATCACGACAAAGACGCCAATAGGCTTTGCATGGGATGACCATCCATGGCAACTTCATGTGTTGCCCAGTGCCCAGAGTATATGAAATACTGCAGAGTCAAGAGTAAAACAATAAGGAAAACACAAGGACAAATTCGAGTGATGATAAACATCAAAAAATGAACACCTAGGAAGCCAAATGAATGTTAACCTTTTCCCCGTAAGAATTCCATAAGCTGACAATGCCATTGAGGATCTTGAAATTGCTGAAAACACGCATCCATAGTGGGGTGAAACAACTTCTCCTGAGTCAACTTACATGCATTAGGGACTTAGGGTAAATGTGCAATTCATGCTTAACCATTAAACATTACCCGCAAGAAACAAACAGCAAGTAGGTATAGTTGAACAGTAGATATCGATTCAACAAAAGTGATCTTCTTCCTAAACTGAGGACTTTCTCAAAGTCATTTTAAGACTAAGCTTTATCTCGTAAAATTAACATTGCCTGTTACTGTTAAAAAGAACATCCTTCTGCTGTGAAATAAAATAAGCCATTAACAAATTACAATAGAATATCATATCCATTATCCACAAAACTGACTACAGTGGAAATCCTGAGGTACAACATAAAAGAACTTTAAATTCTTAGGCAAATGAAACATGTTCTTGTCAAGGCAACTTTAGGTTAAATGCACAAAAGTATCTACCAGTTTGATCATTAGGCAATCATGACATCAATTTGTTTAGTACCACTAGTCATTTCCTTTATATTAATGTCACACATTTTCAATGATGTGCTAAGCTCCACTTACTTAAGCTCAGATAGTTGCCACGCAAAAATGAAACCATAGCCAATGATTTGAAGCAATGTGGACTAGGTTCCAAATTAATTTCAGCCGCAGACCCAGTGTGTGAAGAATTGGTAACATCACATTGACTAGACACAATTTCGAACCATATCCCAGAAGGAAATCTTTTCTTCCTCACCAACCAAACAGCAACTTTAGTATATGGTGTGGCATGAATAACTAATATCCCAAGTTCAATAACTATGCATATCAAGCTTATAGTTGCGTTCAAAATTGTGAAGAAAATATAGAATGCAGAAACCGTTGGGAGTAGAAGCAACAGAGGAGTAAATAGAAGTGAGCCAACAACATGTTGCTCCACTGTGTAACCATAGCTGTCTAATCTCTGCCGAAGAGGATTCCATTTTCTGCCCCTGTATCCAACCAGTTCAACAAGTCAGAAAAATAATACCATCATCTGAAAAAAAAAAAAAAAAAACTAACACAGGTAATAAAACTCAATTTAAATTTACTATGAAAATTTTCATCCTACGGAAACCACTAAGAGGGCTCCAAAAACAGAAGTAGAAGAAACAGTAACCCTCCTCAAAGTAATACCAAGACATAACATTGTGATGTAACTACCTGAAAAGACGCCACAAAGCTGATATTGCTTGTATCTGCCATGAATAGATTAGTGAAAGTAACCAATGAAGAGCAGACAAGTGCATAGTTGCTAATGAGATTATGTCAATGGTCAAAGCAGCAGCAGTAGTCAGACCAAAAAGACTACCAGATACAGCAATCATTTTCATAAGATAAGCCAAGAAGAAATTCAGAAATAGCCAAAGTGTGGACCATATCTGAATAGCATTAAGAGAAACCATCCCAAGGAGACCAGCTAGCTCAGCATTCAACTTGAAACCAGCTGGGTTTCCCATCAGCCACACACAACCAGTACGCAGAATATGGTTAGTTATGCCATCAGCAGAATTCAAAATGAACAGGCAAGCAGCTTCTGCTCGAGAATACAATAGAATGCTAAGCAAGTTTCCTAGAAGAAGATCAACCACAATACTTGACCACATGGAGTGCTTACGTAATGTCGCCATCTCAGCATACTCAACACAAGATTGACACCTAAAAAGTAAGAAAATTGAACATTACAAAATTTCCAAAAATGAAAATACGAGGATCAGAAAAATCAAGAAGGGGGAGAACTGCAGTAAAATGAGAATCCCTTTTTCAATCGAAAATAAGATGTGATTGTTAAAAAATAAATAACATGTAGAAAAGTAAAAGGTTTCAACTCTTGAATGGATGTAAACTCCTTAAGATCTTACTGATGAATGAGAGGCATTGGGGTTGCCCAACATATCCGGTATTCCGGTTATACTCCCCCCCTCCCCCACACACCCAACCCCACCCTCTTCCCCCCTTTTGAGATTTAAGTAGATGTGTTTTCAAGGACTTGGTGTATAATGAGGACTTATCACTAAGGATTGGGATTATATGGCGCTCAAAAGCACAAAGAAGATATAAGGGATGTTTTCTCTTATTTCTCTAGTAAAGTTTAGTGCAAGTGTTAGAGGTTACAAGTTGGTCAGGGTACCTAACTGTCTAGTCTAGTGATAGAAGAATAAAAGGATCTGCAAAGTCCTCCAATCCTAAGTTTTCATATTTAAACAAAGTGAAATGAACCCCACAGCATGGGCTGAGCATGGGCATGGCAATGTGATGGAATGGAGGATAAAAAGACCCTTGATTGTACCCTAATTCGCAAACTGTATACCTTCTCCTCACCTAATTCATACTTCCTGCCTGCCCAAGCATTGTTGCCCAGGCATGGCTCACCCAAGCAACTGAGTGATTCACCCAACTAAAGACTAGCCTGCCATCATGAGTTGAGTCATCAAACCCCTTGATCATGTCACCCAGGCCTACTTGGGCATCCTGTATTATTCATTGGGGCTATGCCTAGGGTTGGGCTGCTTGGCCCAATGGACTAGGGGTAATATTATCCCCAACAAGACATGAATTGCATCTCCTCTTTCCAAACAACTCTCAAATGGTCCAAATTATGCTACTAGTCCAAATCAACTATATGCACACTGCAAGCATTTTCATGAGTTACATGCATTGGTACCAAAAATCAACAAAAATATGAATCCCCCCACTAGCCATTGTAATTCTATCCATTAGGATGAAAATGTTCCAAGAAACAAAACAGAAACATGCTAAATGTAAAAAGAACTAGAACATCATTAACAAAGCCAAAAACACACAACAGTAGCCTCTATTATATATTTATATTTATATAATTCCTTTCCTATACCCTAATAAAGAGTACATTGCTCCCTTCCACTATGAGTAAGACAATGTTCAAATTAGCAGATAAAAGTTCAATGAATTGCCAGCCTGAATGCTCATAATTTTAAGAACTAAGCAATCACATTTAGTGCAAGAAGTTCACATTTCAACACACAGTAGACCTCCATGCAATTATCTTTTCAGATGAACAAATGCAGAGGTGCAAGGATAAGATCAACTTTGTTTTACGCCCAACAAAAGTTGATGCATTGGAGAGTTAAAGGCTTGCAAAATCCCCATGTATTAATGAGTTCTCTCCAGACTTAACTACAATATGTTATATTTGATCCTCGCAATATAGTTTCAAGAAATAGAGCTGTAAAGGGAAATGAACTAGAAATAGAAACAATGTAATGCCTTTAATTTGATCAGCGATCACATTTACAATGGAACAGAAAAAAGGGCCAACATAATACCTGAGACTGGAATCTTGAAGGAAAACTGGCCAATACAATAGCTGGGAAAAGTGGAGCTTAATATTTTTGCAGGTCTTACAAAATATATTAACCAACATGGTGTATATATAAGACCGTGATGCATAGCTCCAAACAACATGGAAACACTGAAGAATGATGAACAAGATTGTTGACAACAATGCGAGAAATATGGCAAATAAGGGCCATGCAAAGTTTGTAAACCTGAAATGTGACAAGTCCAACTATTACAGCAAATAGGTAAAGAGAAGGACAGGGTAACAGGGAAGGGAGTTCAAGATTTTGAAGATCTTACAAGGAAAAAACATGAAATGAAGCAATGGATCTTTTGGCAGGAAAATGCGACTCAAAAAGCACCTTAGTGGCATTTGCAGTGTTAATTGCCTGAATCACAATATTCTGCCTTCAAAGAACAAAACAGAAGTTAGTGACCAGAAAACCACACAATATCCACCATCTTAATAAGCTAAAATTACCAAGTCAGTTTGTGGCTTCATTTGGTAAAGATCCTCAACCCACATTGGTTTCTTGCAATGGGCTGTTACTTGCTCAGATGGACAATAACCCAGTGAATAGTAATGACTTCCAAATAGAGGGGTCTCATAAACTATGACCTGAATTTACTTAAACAAAGTTAGTAAGATATAAGATACTACAAAGCAGTATGGCAAGATAAAAATACTAGAATGAGTAATCATGACTTACATACATGGACATCTAACTGAGTTATAACCAACCCCTTCCATTTTAAGCATAGCAAGTTAGGAATTAGTGCAATGTTTCTACCACATATTACTGAACGATCATAGGCAAGCTGGATCCAGTTGACTTCTGCAGGTGAACTATTTTGCAATGCTAAAACATCAAACTTGTGACACCCATAGCTTAACTTGCCATTTATCCTTCCACTAGTATCTTGGCCATCACAGTCACCAGAAAAATAAATCCTCTGACCACTGGAATTCACAACTGCTTTTATGTCATCTCCAACCTTTATCAATTGGCGATCACCACCATTGGCCACATAACAACCAAGTAAAGATAACTTGCAATCATCTTCCGGAAACATAGGTAGATTTTTATTTATCTCATGAAGAATACCCTGGTTAATGAGACAAGATTTGTGCAACCATTCAAGTATCAAAAGCCAGTAACAACAGTAGTAATTTTTTCTACGAAAAAGGAAAGAGATCACAGCTAGAGAACCCATCAATCCACCATCTCCTGACTAGAGAGACAGGTTGTAGGCAACAATCGCAACCAAAAAACAACCTTATATGAAGAAAAAAGAAAAGAAAAAGACAAGCATTATAAGAGATCAAAGTTTCGCAACTCCACCAGAGCAGACTCAATCAAATGAAAAAGATAATCAAGTTGAAGTGAGCTAAAATAAAGACCTACTCTAAACCTAACTCTAAAATATTGAAGTTAGGATGAGAAGTTTTTGTGCAACGTTATTTCTGCATAATCATCACACTACTTGGCTACTGAATTGAGCTTAACAATGCCCAGCTATGAAAATAGGAGGAAAAAAAACTTGAAGATTAGCCAAGGCTGCACAAACAGAGCTGTAGCTTCTATTGATAAAATCATAAATTGGAGATCAATCTAGCATAACCATTCCACATCATCTCTCCCGTGATAAAGCACAAGAAAAAATTAAAAAAATAAAAACTATGATTCCATTCGTAATATAAAATACAAGGATTATAACTTTTTCAGTAAAACTTTACCCGAAGATCCAAGCAACTCGCTGAAGAATTTAGAGTAGACTCACTGCAAGAGAACGCGATAACAATGTCGAGAAAAGCTTCAGAGGATGAGATGAACCAGCCGAACAGGAAATGACAAGGATGTGAACTCAATTGAGGGGTTGAACTAAGATGCTCCGGCCACCAAATCCTGCATTTTTTAGCAGCTCCCATTGCCAAACCTTTTGGATGGTAAGGGAGAGAGTAAAAGAGAATTCTAAAAACTAAAATGAGTATATATACCTAGTTACATATGGGTCGGGTCGGGTTCAAACCTAAATAAAATTATACTTCAGGCCTTCAAGAGTTCAAGTATATTAAAAAGGAAAATAAATTGCGCCATTTGATATTAGGTCCATCTGGATTGGGCCGTTTGACAATTATATATATCATATGCCCCAATTTATTGCGTTTTAATACGGAGTATATATGTAATTACATATTTTTACTATTAATTTTAATTTTTTTTGAGTACTACTGACTCTTTTACAATGCAGTATCTGTTCATAACTACTTTCTCAACCTACTAAAGCACAAATAATCAATAAAAGGCTCAAACTCACAACTTCCATAAAGGGGTGCAACTTGATGTCGACCACAAGGCCTTGGCTTAATTTTAGTTTAATAAATCTTATTAGATTCTTTGTAAATTATCAATTTTTAAAAACTCATATGGTTTTTACAAAATTTTTTCAAATGGGATTGTGGATTATTATTTTTCTTTATTTTGTATTAATATATGTTTAAGATGTAATTTTGTGTATATATAAATTATTATTTATTTATTTACTTCTATATTAATTATGTTTTATTTATTTAAAGTATTTATTTAGATTAGGGACATAAAATTCATTAATAAATTCTATAAATATATATACATAAAATTCATTAATAAGTTCTATAAATATTAAGCCGCAAGTGAGAAATGAGAATGAATTACAACTCTAGATCAAAAAAAAAATTGTCACCTACGAACTTCAACAATGTGTCTTGAAATGCATAACAATATGCTCTACAAGACAAAAAAAAATGCGCACTAGAGGCAAAAAAGATGTGAAACAATTATTGAAAAATTAAATTTAATATAGGATCTTCAACACAAATTATAAACCACCATAAATAATAAATAAACAAACAAATAATATTTAACTCAAATTAGTAATTAGTGATCAAGATTAATTGATCTTTAAAAAAAAGTTTGCCACCTACGATTTAAAAAAAAATGCTCTGAAATGCACAACAATGTGCACTGTAAAGCACAACAATGTGCTTTGGAAGAAGGACAATGTACACTGTAAAGCACAACAATGTGCTTTGGAAGAAGGACATTGTGCACTGGAACTCTAAAAAGACAAAAATGTGCACTGTAAGTAGAAAATATGAAACAACTATTGAAAAGACTAAATAATGCATGATTTTCAACATAAATCATAAAATAGCACACTATTCAACTAAAATTAGTAATTAATGATTTATTCATGATCAAATGTTATATATAAATAACACCTATGATCTAAAAAGGGGAAGGCACAACAATGTGCACTGCAAAGCACAACAATGTGCTCTGGAAGGCTAAACAATATGCTCTGGAAGGCTCAACAATATGTACTCTAAAGCAAACAATATTCACTACGAAGGCACAACATTGTGTTCTGAAAGGCATAACAATGTGTTCTATATGTCGTAACAATGTGCTCTGGAAGAAAGGACAATGTGCACTAAAAGAGAAAAAAAAATTAACTTACACAAAATTGTCATAATGCCACTACGTTTTTTTTAAGCTGCTTCATTCTGAATGTTGATCTGAACTGAATCAAAGGCTGAGATTACATCATATTTCTCACCAAAGGTTTCTTTTTCACTTGATCCTTTATATATATATATATATATATGTATATATGTGAGGATTTCTCAGACGTCATTCACAAAATCGGATATTAAACTACCGTTTAGATTTTAGAGGAGACAGTTTGGCTTAATCCTTCTATATACCATAACTATTAACAAAAGTCAATGACAAACTTTATAGCTTGTTGATATGTTATTAAAGATTTTTTAAAATCATGGACAACTTGTTTGTGTTATATCTACGTTTTTTTCAATGTGATTGCTTGATTCAAGGTTCGTCCATCACAACAATTCGCTTTAATGTATCGTATATAAAACTAGATCGAAGTTCAATCTTTTAAAACACTTTCATTTATGCATGAGTTTTAGAATTTTATCTTATGACCGTGTTTGTTTACTATATAAATGGAGGAGGATTATTGAACATTTATAGTAAGTGTATGTTTTGAGGATTTCAAATATGTTACTAAACTTAAATAATATTTGAGGTGTTGTGAAGTTAAAATATTATTTTAAGTTGAGATGAATTTTATTAAATGTTATTTAATATTTGAGAAATGTGGAGAGAAAAATCTCATAAATTAACTTTACGTAATATTTTTTTGTAGAGAGAAGAATCTCCTTAACTTTATAAAAGATTTACGGATTTCTTTTTTGTGAGAACGTAAAGTAAGAATCTAAGGCCACGTTTGGTTCGCGGAAAATATTTGAAGGGAAGTGGAAGTGCAATTCCGTGGAAAAGTAGTTACTAGGAAAATGAATTCTATTGTTTGGTTGGTGGAAAAAAAATTACTGGGAATATGAATTCTATTGTTTGGTTGGGATAAAAGAATATGGAATAATGAGTATAAAGACCTATATGCCCTTATGTATTAATAATTATAATAAAATTAATATTCCTTAAAAATATTGTTTAATTTTCAAAAAAAAAAAATAGGGGACAAATTTTTGGGCCTTTTATTTTTGGGCCCATTTTTATTTTTATTTTTGCAAGATTTTGGGCTTCTTTTTAGTTTTAAAGCAGATTTTAGGTTTTCATTCTCCTATCATCATTCTCCAGTAGAGTCTTGTGTGCGTGCAGTGTGTGGGTTGTGGCCGTTTGTGGCTGCGTCGAAGTGTTAGCAGAGCCAGAGAGGCGGCGACCGGCAAGGGGAGGCGGAGGCGTGCGCGGCGAGGGCAAGCGGCGACTGGCGAGGCTGGCGCCGCACGGAGTGAGGGCGGCGAGGCGGAGGCGAGGAGTGAGGCGGCGATCGGAGAGGGCAGAGGCAGCGACCGGCGAGGGCAAAGGCGGCGTGGCGGTGGCGGCTGGCAGCGATTAGCGAGACTGGTGTGCTATATTTCCGGTTTCCAATTTCCAGTTTATCAGGGAAGAACAAGAAACGACAATTAGGGGAAGAAAACAGAAGGGTAAAAACGTCCTACCAAGTCAACTTTTGTTCCCAATAGCAATGGAAAACAAAATCCGAGGGTTTATCTCGGATTTTCTTTTCCAGTGAAATGAGGAACCTACTTTCCATTGGAATGTAAGTTCCAATCAACCAAACAATGGAAATAAGCAATTTCTTTGATTTTGAGGAACCCACTTCCTGCCAACCAAACATGCCCTTAGATCAAGGTTAAAGCCAAATAGTTGCTCTGGAAAGTACTTATGCTAAGAACTTCTCGGCATCTCTTTTCGGCTATGCTGCTATGCATAGATCAAGGTTTCATGCCATTTTACGTCTCTTATATATATATATATATATGCCCAAGAGAAAACTGAAACCAATTGCAGTGTCTGTTGGTCCCAAGGGGATGAGGTACAAGTCTAGAGGGGGGGGGGTGAATAGACTTGTATAAGATTTTGCAAATCTTTTCAACCTCTCGTGTGTATTGAACTTAGGATGTTTAGGTTCGATACCTCACGAGGTGAAGACAAAGTTTTATGCGCAGCGGAAATGTTATCCCCTTTTAGTTAGCACGAGT
>NC_044922.1:25002764-25010724 GCF_003576645.1 Ipomoea triloba
TTAGCGACTGCGAGATCCCTTTTAAATGTTTCAAGCATCTCAAAGGGATCTTCATCGCTTCTGAAAGAAGAACAACGAGAGGTAGAAGTAGAGCAGCGAGATGTGGAAGTAGAGGTTACCTCATTGTCAATGGCCATTAGGCATTGATTCTCTTCTTCCTCGGTGTATAAGCAGATGAGCCCCCTCTCATCCTCTGAGCTGCTGCTGCTTTCACTGGAGCTCGACGTCTCGGACTCCTCGATTGTTCTCTCGAGTTCCTCAGCAACAAGCGCCTTTCTGCGCAGATGTTTCTTTGTATCTCCCTTGAAGCCACTTTGTGCTGGCTTCTCTTTAGGTTCCTCCTTTCTCCTGGAGTTCCTACATTCTAGGCCTTGATACTTGCTTACCTTAGGGTAAGGACAGTCAGCCTTGAAGTGCCCTGGTCTCCTACAGTTGTAGCATAGACCTTGATCTTCTTCCTCCATTCCTCTGGATGTGTATTTCTCATTTTTCCTTCTTGAGGAGGAAGGTGAACTTGTGTTGCTTTCCGGTGTCTTCTTCATGAACTTCCTGAATTTTCTTATGAAGAAAGCAAACTGTTCGTCAGATAAAAAATCAGTGGAATTAGGATCTGACCTTGAGGAGGTGGTTGGTTGGTCCGCAACCAGTGCCACATTCCGTCTGTCCACCACGTCCTAATCTCTTGGAAACATCTCAAATTCGAAGGCTTTGAGATCTCTGAATAGTTGGTCGGTTGTGGTGTTCTTCAAATCCCTGTGATCACGCATTGTGATCACCTTCATTTCCCACTCCTTGGTAAGGCCTCGTAAGACCTTCAGGTTTAGCTCCTTTTGTGGAATCTCCTTCTCGAGATCACTGATCTCTATTGATAGCTTCATGAAACGAGATTCCATGCTGTCGATGCTCTCCCCTGGCTTCATCTTGAAGTCCTCGAACTTCTTCATGGCCACGGTGAGCTTGTTCTCCTTCTCCTGTTCGTCACCTTCACCAATTAACATCAAAGTATCCCATACCTCTTTCGCCGTTTTGCACTTTCTTACTTTTGGGAAGATGGTTTCGTCTATAGCTCTGAAGAGAATATCCTTGGCAATGTTGTCCAAGTTGTTTCTCTTCCTATCATCACTTGTCCATTCTTCCCTAGGTTTGGGGACATACTTTGGTGTATCTCTGGTTTGCTCAGCAGTCGTGTTTACCATCATGATCTTGACTGGTCCAGATGTTATAACTTCGGCCATCTCATCATGGAGGGCTGATAGATACGCAAGCATGCGTGTTTTCCAGTCATCGAACCTGCTAAGATCAAAGAGAAGATGTCTCGACAACATGCTATCCATATTAGAAAAATTATCTCGTGCTTTGAAAACTTTTAAAGGATTTTTCAAAGAAGGATCTCTAGGCAATATAAACAAAGGTTTATATCGATCAGAGAACTTGCTCTGATACCAATTGTTGGTCCCAAGGGGATGGGGTACAAGTCTAGAGGGGGGGGGGAATAGACTTGTATAAGATTTTGCAAATCTTTTCGACCTCTCGTGTGTATTGAACTTAGGATGTTTAGGTTCGATACCTCACGAGGTGAAGACAAAGTTTTATGCGCAGCGGAAATGTTATCCCCTTTTAGTTAGCACGAGTTTTAGTTAGTTCGAGAAGTGAGTTTATATGCAGTGCAATCGAGAGGTTAGCGAGAGATGAAAACAGTAAGTAAATGCAAGAGAGATTTTTAAGTGGTTCGGCCAACCCGCCTACGTCCACTCTTCTTCCAGAAACTCCCTGGAAGGATTGCACTAAAAACTTCCCTTTTTAGTACAATATCGAGCGCTTGAGCTTTGATCACGAAGCCCGCCTCAAGCCTCAGGTTTTTCGCCCCGCTTCTTGTTACTCCACCTCTCGAGCACTTGACCTTTGATCACCAAGCCCGCCTCAAGCCTCAGGATCTTCACAAGACAGCTCCCAGGTTACTCCGCCTCTCCTAAGGTTTTTCTCCCCGCTTCCAGTTACTCCACCTCTCGAGCACTTGAGCTTTGATCACCAAGCCCGCCTCAAGCCTCAGGATCTTCACTAGACAGCTGCCAGGTTACTCCGCCTCTTCTTGCTTAATCCAAAGCAAGGACCTTTGGTTGTCACAGTTGAGTGTAACAAGCTCCAATCTGACCAAAAGCTATCGTTGAATCAACTTCGATGTAGAGCAGCTTCGGTCACCTTCTAGATGTATAACAGTTTAAGCTTTGTAACTCTCTTAAACACTAAGATGTGTTTTCTCGCTGTTTTGAATATCAGGATGATATTCCAAATTTAGCACTTGCACTTGAACGTTTTAGACAGACACTTCTTAAGAATTTCGAACCTCTTTTCTTTTTAACTCATTTTTCTCTCTTTTCCCTTTTTTTTCTTCTGTGTCTTTACGTCCTTATATATGAGAGTAGAGGAATAATTCCGTTGGAGGGAAAATTATTCCGTTTGAAATTTGTCTCCCATGCTGATCATGGGTCTTGCATATTTTCAGCATATTTCATGGAGTGGTGATCTTGTAACTTGAACCTCTTTGTCTTGTAGTGAATGTTCCATAGTTCACTTTTCTTGAGTCCATGCTCCACTTTCGTCTTTTGGTAAAAGTTACTCTTTTTATATTCCCATTATTCCTTGTTTGTAGGGAATCAGACCACTTCAGCATTGGTGCACCTTTTGACCGTTTGTGGTGGAAATCTGACGTGTCATCCATTTCCGCCCATTTTGAAATCTTCACGTTCGGCACCTCTTCATTATTCCATCTCCATGATATTCTTCTTCTCCAGACTTTAAGTATGACCGTCCTTCAGCTTTGTTGGAGAATTGTTAGTGTATCGAGACCAAGGTTGATATCTTGATTGCTTAATGTCTCGAACTCAAGTATCGAGAGGTCTATCTCTCGAACTCTGTTTATGTCTCGAACTGGATAACTGTATCGAGAGGTACTACCTCTCGAACTCTGCTTATGTCTCGAGACTTAGTTGATGTCTCGCAGACCCTTATTCCTCCAGAGTTGTCCCATGCTTTCTTCTGATCTGTCTATATGATTACAACACGAGACTTCTAAGATGTTCAAACAAGTTTACCTTAAGCTTAAATATTTTCCGAGTTGAGCTCAAGTTACCCGGTTGTATTTTCGCTCTTAGTTTACTTGTCGAACTTACATTGATTCCTATCTTTCGAGACTTTGGGGATTTCTACTTAACCGTTGGTATCATCAAAACCTATTACATGATGTTCCTAACAGTGTCCACTTATTCAGATCTAACATATCAGAAACACTATTTTTTTTTTAAATGTGGTAACATTTTCGTAAATAATTAAACTTTGAAGTGCAAGTAAATTGTGTTAAAAGTGTAAGTAAGTTTCATATAGTGCACCTAAGTGCAAGTAAAATGTATTAAAATTGCAACAAATAATGTACACTGAGCATCAATATTAAGCGCACCTAACGTTATCATTAAGTGCACCAATGCGAAAAATGTTATCATTGCATGTACTAATGTTTATTGGTGTAGTTTTAAGTGATTTTACTTGCATACTTGTACTAGTTACTTGTACTTTTAACACATGTTACGTGCACCAAATGTCACCGCATCTTTTTTTTTTTTTAAAGTTACACCTGATCCAATTCTTCCCCGTACTTTTAACACATGTTACGTGCACCAAAGTTCAAGTTATTTATGAAAATGTCACCGCATCTTTTTTTTTTAAAAAGTTACACCTGATCCAATTCTTCCTCATACGTTCTCACCTATGCGCGCCTATATATTGATTTTCAATATATATATATATATATATATATTTATGTCCCTTCTATATATATATATATATATATATATATATATATATATATATATATAGGAGGGACATAGATTCTCAGAGTGTCACAAAGAGCAATGAGAAAGATCTGAGAAAAGTCAGAAAAGTGTTATGAGAAGGGTCTTAGATGAAAGGTCTTACATTAATAAATAAAAAAGTCTGAGAGATGAAAGACTAATTTCATCACTATCATATTTTCTTGTGTTATATTGTAATAAAACACTTAAAAATATAGATACAATTCTCAGTTACACAACTTAAAAAGAGAAATTATTGGGAGAACTCAGTTTTCTATATATCTTCTTGTATCTCATAAGTCTTAATTGGGTACCCTTTTATCCAAATATAAAAAAAAAATATTATATTTTATATAACATATGATGACCAACGTAACCAAACATATTTATTTATATTGATTTTAAATTAACGGGATTTCTAGTAGAATTTTCATTTGATATTATTGAGATATTGTGAAAAAAACTAACTGAATAGTATATGGATTCTACATAATTAGATTGTTTTATGTGAGCCTTATTGCTGCCAAAATTCTAATCCTAAGTAGGGGCGTGATAATTTCGCTCTTATAAACCAACTATTTAGGAGTAAATATGTTTTTCAATTAAAAACGTAACTATATCAAAATATTTTGGTATCCTCCAATATCTCAAGATTGTTGCATCTTTAATTTAGTTCATCTATTGAAATATGAAAAAAAAAATTGTGAATAACATATGACCAAGGTAAACAAGTATACTTATTTATACTAATTTATTTTTGCTAAATGAATTAAATTTATAATTATATTTTTTTATTCTATATCATTGAGATATTATGAAGAACATTACATTCATACATACATTAGGAAACTTGTCATGCAAAAGAAATTAAAGACTCATTTAAAAATGGTATAATTCATAGAAAAAAAAAGCTAACTTTTTTTATTCCATTTTATGTGTCTAGTTTAACAAACGATACTTGATCTAAATTAATTATAATTCAAGTTTCTGTAATATTTAATGTATTATTAGTAAAATTTATACATTTTGTAACCACATCTAAACTCAAAAATATTATTAAGCATACAAAAAATTGAAATAAAATTTATTAGAAAATATTAATTAAAGAATTTTTAAAAATATATATAAAAAGAAGAGTTGGTGTGACAAAAAATAATAATAAATAAGACAAGTAAATTGACTTGAAGGGAGTATTATGTACTTTATATTCATTATATATTCATTATGTATCCGTGAATTCATTTCGAACATATTCGTTTCACATGTTCATAATGTCTTTAAATGAATACAATTTATAACGTTTAAGAACTACATACATTAAAATTACCATTAAATACAATAATACTAATACTAATAATAATAATAATAATAATAATAATAATAATAATAATAATAAGAAAAGAAATAATTAGTTTGACCAATAAATAGTATACATGACGGGTAAATAGGGCAGAAAGAGTATGGGTTGTTATGCCGTGGACCTGGGTCTACATTCACATACACTATACTCTACATTCACAATTTGTAAACTCCACATTCACACATTACATAATTATATGTTTAGTAACTATATTACCATTGTTATGCATTCACACATTCAAAACTCTATATTCACAGGTCCTATACTCCATATTCACAATTTGAGAACTCCACATTCACACATTATAGGGCTGCAAGTTGCTAGAACTTCTTAACTCTATTACAGATTCACATATGCATAACTCTACATCCACGATTTCTATACTCCATATTCACAATTTGAAACCTCCACATTCACACATTTATGGACAACTCTACATTCACACAATCATAAATCTACATTCACGATTTCTATACTCTACATTCACACTTTGAAACCTCTACATTCATACATTTTTGGACAACTCTATATTCAGCAATATGTTTACTAATTAAAAGTTGTAAAAGATCATTACTTTATAGAAAATACTTGGTGGGCTTCTATTTGTTGGGATCTACATGATGGCTATGTTTGGCAAACCTAGCTGAAAAGGTAGCTTAAAGCTAAAAAGCTATAAGTTAGGAGCTGAAACTGGTGAGCTGTTAAGCTAGCTGTTATGTTTAAAAGTGTTTGGTAAAATTAGCTTTTTGATAAGCTGATAAATGTAAAAAAGACTAAAAAGGGCATCTTCATAAAATTTAAATTTGTTTGTTTACATATTAAAATTTAACGTTTGAAAATAAAACTATTAGCAAATCATGATCTAGCATCCCATAATGAAATAGCAATATTGTTGCGAATCTCCTTCATCTCAGTAGAGGTCTGACTTAAACTTTCGTTAGTGGAGGTAATACTACTTGAATCTTGAAGTTCATCGGGCGGTATGTAATCTGGATGCTGCTCAAGCACATTAAACATCATGTCATCTTGTGAATTCTTCCGAATATAATTATGTAAGGCAAATGTGGCCATAATAACATCAATTTGGGTCTCCACACTAAACTGTGGCATTTTAGCAAGTATCTTCCATCTCTTCTTCAATACTCCAAACGACCTCTCAATACAACTTCGAAGAGAAGAATGTGCACGATTGAATGCTTCTTGAGCATTAGTTGGCGGCTCTTGTTCAAATTGAGATTGATGATACCTTATTCTTGGATACGGTACCAAATATCCTTGTTTATCTGGATATCCTTTATCTACCAAATAATATCTTCCTAAAAAAATATAACACTAAACAATTATAAAGAATAAAATTATATGATTTTTATTAGAGTTAAAGTAATACGAATATGATACCTTGTGGCGGCTTGGGAAAGTTCATTGATAGTGTACTAATTGCATGAACAAATACACGTGTATCATTGATGGTGTAATATCGTTAATATACATATCAAAAATAAAAAACAAAAACAAAAGGAAACAATGGTGTTGAATACTTGAAAACCATTTCATCTTATCTGTTATATATATATATATATATATATATATATATATATATATATATATATATGTATAATATATATATATATATATATATATATATATATCAAAAACAAACACTGCAAATACATTGATAAAACTTTGGTAGAATCCTACAGATTACAAACACTGCAGAAACTTACTTTAATTCTTCAAATTACATTATATCAAAAACACTGCAGATTTCATTAATATATATATATAATAATATATATAATGAAGAATACATGAAATATATCATATACACGCAGACCAACCATTTAAAATCTTAATTCACAATAGGATTGCCGGTTAATGTCAACAGAAACAAGGCAAAACATTTAACAAACCAAACAGAGGAATAAATGGTAATACATGAATGTTATTTATATTATTTACTTTTTGATAAAAGTCCATCAAAATGTTAAGAAAGTACGACTAGGCAGAAAAATCTGCCAAGGCTTGAAAGCACCCAAATCAATTGCCGGTAGAGTTCAAGGCAAGGACCAGTTTATTATACTCAGAACAATGTCTACATTGGAGTGTCATTCCAATGCATGCCAAACCAGGTTGAGATTATACAATGACATTTACACAATCACTTTCGAAGATTTTATGGCAACATATCAAGATCTGCTTGTCCAATAGGAGTACAACGCATATTGGATTTCATTTGTTAATTTTTCTGTACAATATAACCAAATAATGCAAAGTAATACACAATAATACAATGAAATATATATCATATACAAGCTTACGGATATACGAGATGCAATAGAAAAAAAAATATTCAAGTAATACAACAAAATAAATATATACATACCTACAGACCGGTGATATTGCGATTGGCCGGTTGCAGACTGCGGAGCAAGGTGGCTGATGGGCGATGCTTCTGCGGAGAGTGAATGAAGATGAAGCAATTAGCGTGAAAATTGCGAATAAACAAGAATAGAAAAGGGTTTTAATTGGGAAGGGTAAATGATTCATTTCTTTAAAATAATAAGGTTAAAGATGGAAAAAAAGTTAGGAAGCTACTAGCTTATTTTGAAGCGCTACCTTAAGTAGCGTTCAAAAATAAGCTCCTATTTTAAGCTACTAGCTTATTTTAGGAACATTACCAAACAGAGAGCCAGTTTAATAGCTTAAGCTAAAATAAGCTATAAGCTCCTAAATAAGCTCTGTCAAACAGAGCCGA
>NC_044922.1:25010749-25152382 GCF_003576645.1 Ipomoea triloba
TCGGCTCTGTTTGACAGAGCTTATTTAGGAGCTTATAGCTTATTTTAGCTTAAGCTATTAAACTGGCTCTCTGTTTGGTAATGTTCCTAAAATAAGCTAGTAGCTTAAAATAGGAGCTTATTTTTGAACGCTACTTAAGGTAGCGCTTCAAAATAAGCTAGTAGCTTCCTAACTTTTTTTCCATCTTTAACCTTATTATTTTAAAGAAATGAATCATTTACCCTTCCCAATTAAAACCCTTTTCTATTCTTGTTTATTCGCAATTTTCACGCTAATTGCTTCATCTTCATTCACTCTCCGCAGAAGCATCGCCCATCAGCCACCTTGCTCCGCAGTCTGCAACCGGCCAATCGCAATATCACCGGTCTGTAGGTATGTATATATTTATTTTGTTGTATTACTTGAATATTTTTTTTTCTATTGCATCTCGTATATCCGTAAGCTTGTATATGATATATATTTCATTGTATTATTGTGTATTACTTTGCATTATTTGGTTATATTGTACAGAAAAATTAACAAATGAAATCCAATATGCGTTGTACTCCTATTGGACAAGCAGATCTTGATATGTTGCCATAAAATCTTCGAAAGTGATTGTGTAAATGTCATTGTATAATCTCAACCTGGTTTGGCATGCATTGGAATGACACTCCAATGTAGACATTGTTCTGAGTATAATAAACTGGTCCTTGCCTTGAACTCTACCGGCAATTGATTTGGGTGCTTTCAAGCCTTGGCAGATTTTTCTGCCTAGTCGTACTTTCTTAACATTTTGATGGACTTTTATCAAAAAGTAAATAATATAAATAACATTCATGTATTACCATTTATTCCTCTGTTTGGTTTGTTAAATGTTTTGCCTTGTTTCTGTTGACATTAACCGGCAATCCTATTGTGAATTAAGATTTTAAATGGTTGGTCTGCGTGTATATGATATATTTCATGTATTCTTCATTATATATATTATTATATATATATATTAATGAAATCTGCAGTGTTTTTGATATAATGTAATTTGAAGAATTAAAGTAAGTTTCTGCAGTGTTTGTAATCTGTAGGATTCTACCAAAGTTTTATCAATGTATTTGCAGTGTTTGTTTTTGATATATATATATATATATATATATATATATATTATACATAAAAGGGCATCTTCATAAAATTTAAATTTGTTTGTTTACATATTAAAATTTAACGTTTGAAAATAAAACTATTAGCAAATCATGATCTAGCATCCCATAATGAAATAGCAATATTGTTGCGAATCTCCTTCATCTCAGTAGAGGTCTGACTTAAACTTTCGTTAGTGGAGGTAATACTACTTGAATCTTGAAGTTCATCGGGCGGTATGTAATCTGGATGCTGCTCAAGCACATTAAACATCATGTCATCTTGTGAATTCTTCCGAATATAATTATGTAAGGCAAATGTGGCCATAATAACATCAATTTGGGTCTCCACACTAAACTGTGGCATTTTAGCAAGTATCTTCCATCTCTTCTTCAATACTCCAAACGACCTCTCAATACAACTTCGAAGAGAAGAATGTGCACGATTGAATGCTTCTTGAGCATTAGTTGGCGGCTCTTGTTCAAATTGAGATTGATGATACCTTATTCTTGGATACGGTACCAAATATCCTTGTTTATCTGGATATCCTTTATCTACCAAATAATATCTTCCTAAAAAAATATAACACTAAACAATTATAAAGAATAAAATTATATGATTTTTATTAGAGTTAAAGTAATACGAATATGATACCTTGTGGCGGCTTGGGAAAGTTCATTGATAGTGTACTAATTGCATGAACAAATACACGTGTATCATTGATGGTGTAATATCGTTAATATACATATCAAAAATAAAAAACAAAAACAAAAGGAAACAATGGTGTTGAATACTTGAAAACCATTTCATCTTATCTGTTATATATATATATATATATATATATATATATATATATATATATATATATTATATCAAAAACAAACACTGCAGATTACATTGATAAAACTTGGGTAGAATCCTACAGATTACAAACACTGCAGAAACTTACTTTAATTCTTCAAATTACATTATATCAAAAACACTGCAGATTTCATTAATATATATATATATATATATATATATTAATTCAAAAACAAACACTGCAGATTACATTGATAAAACTTGGGTAGAATCCTACAGATTACAAACACTGCAGAAACTTACTTTAATTCTTCAAATTACATTATATCAAAAACACTGCAGATTTCATTAATATATATATATATATATATATATAATGAAGGAATACATGAAATATATATCATATACACGCAGACCAACCATTTAAAATCTTAATTCACAATAGGATTGCCGGTTAATGTCAAACAGAAACAAGGCAAAACATTTAACAAACCAAACAGAGGAATAAATGGTAATACATGAATGTTATTTATATTATTTACTTTTTGATAAAAGTCCATCAAAATGTTAAGAAAGTACGACTAGGCAGAAAAATCTGCCAAGGCTTGAAAGCACCCAAATCAATTGCCGGTAGAGTTCAAGGCAAGAGGACCAGTTTATTATACTCAGAACAATGTCTACATTGGAGTGTCATTCCAATGCATGCCAAACCAGGTTGAGATTATACAATGACATTTACACAATCACTTTTCGAAGATTTTATGGCAACATATCAAGATCTGCTTGTCCAATAGGAGTACAACGCATATTGGATTTCATTTGTTAATTTTTCTGTACAATATAACCAAATAATGCAAAGTAATACAAATAATACAATGAAATATATATCATATACAAGCTTACGGATATACGAGATGCAATAGAAAAAAAAATATTCAAGTAATACAACAAAATAAATATATACATACCTACAGACCGGTGATATTGCGATTGGCCGGTTGCAGACTGCGGAGCAAGGTGGCTGATGGGCGATGCTTCTGCGGAGAGTGAATGAAGATGAAGCAATTAGCGTGAAAATTGCGAATAAACAAGAATAGAAAAGGGTTTTAATTGGGAAGGGTAAATGATTTCATTTCTTTAAAATAATAAGGTTAAAGATGGAAAAAAAAGTTAGGAAGCTACTAGCTTATTTTGAAGCGCTACCTTAAGTAGCGTTCAAAAATAAGCTCCTATTTTAAGCTACTAGCTTATTTTAGGAACATTACCAAACAGAGCTTATAGCTTATTAGTATCTTAAAATAAGCTATAAGCTCCTAAATAAGCTCTGTCAAACAGAGCCGATGGGTTCTAATGTGACAGACATTGATAAGCTATTTTTTCATGTGAGTCTCAATACAAATGTTTACATAAGATTTTATATGTATTAGTAAAAATTGAGAACAGAAAATAGGAGTATATATCGAATTTTTTGAGTAAATATATAGTATAAGTCTTAACATATGGTCCATTGGTAGTCCGCAGTATTCTGTCAGGCATAATTCCAGCCAAATGCTGGCAAGAAATGGTTTAGGTGAGAGCTTGTCAGAGAAAGATAAGACTTCTTTTTTTTTTTTTTTCCTCCAAATTTCAACACATTAAATTGAATTCAATTTACAAAATTTGGGCTTTCTCAAAAAAAAAAAAAAAAAAAATTTACAAAATTTGGGGTGATGGTGGTGGTGGGTAGACAGAGGAATTTCACATTTTCACGGACTAAGAATGGGTGCCAAAAGCCAAAAGCCAGAGAGGATAAAGACAGAAACACCCACTTAACCCCTCATGTGTTTCTACAAGAAAAACCATTCATCAATCTTGTCTCTTTCCTCACACACCCCCCCACCTGTCTCCTCACCCATCCTCCAATCCCATCCCCCCACCTCACCCTTCCCTCCCCACCACCCTTCCCATAAAACATTCCTAAACCCCCCCCCCCTCCCAGCAAGCAACGCCAATCAACCTCTCAATTCCCCCATCATTAATGGCTTCCAAAACCCTTTTCTTCATGATTTTCTTGATTCTCCGCCTCACAAACACTCTCTCTCTCAATCTACCCACCTCCACCATTTCAGCTGCGCCCTCATTGCTCCCCTTTCCCCCTTCATCTTCGCCGCCGGCCTTATCTCCCGACATTACTCCGCTGTTTCCGTCGCCCGGCGGCTCTGAGCTTGCTCCATCTGATTCTTCACTCCCCACTATCCCTTCAAGCCCCAGCCCTCCAAACCCGGACGAGATTCTAGCTCCTGGTCCTCTAATGGCGGCTCTTTCACCCTCTGGGTCATTGCCAGTTTCACCCTCTGTTTCTCTTCATGCACCGCTCATCATGGTTCTTGCTCTCATGGCATTACACTCTGCTCTATAAAACCGCCTTCAATCGTATGTGAGTGGTGTACTCGGTTTCGGTATTCAATATATAGATTATAATTGTATCTGTATATTTTTCTTCTTTTCAAGTATATATAGCTCTGCTTTGATTTGTAATTTTGTACCTACAAGATTTGCTTTAGGATTGTTTCTCAGTTTTTCATATGTGCATTAGTTGGCCACTGATGGTATATTATGATTGATCTATCTTGCACTCTATTTTCATATCACAAATGGCTTTGCATAATTGCATCATGAAAATTTCAATGAATACCTTTGATACCGATAAAGGGCCAAGTCCAGCAATTATTGAGCGGAAGCAGGTGATTGTTGGCGGAAGCTGGTGATTGGGTGGAGGCCAATAAAGGGCCAAATTCAACAATTGATGGTTAGGTGATTGTTGGACGGATGGTGATGGGGCGGAGGCCGATAAAGGGCCAAATCCAACAATTGGTGGTTAGGTGATTGTTGGTCGGAAGCTGGTGATTTGGCCAAGGCTGTAGGTGATTGTTGGTCGGAAGCTGGTGATTTGGCCAAGGCTGATGGTGATTGTTGGTCGGAAGCTGGTGATTTGGCCAAGGCTGATAAAAGGTCAACTCCAATAATTGGTGGCTAGGTGATTGTTGGTCGGAAGCTGGTGATTTGGCCAAGGCTGTAGGTGATTGTTGGTCGGAAGCTGGTGATTTGGCCAAGGCTGATGGTGATTGTTGGTCGGAAGCTGGTGATTTGGCCAAGGCTGATAAAAGGTCAACTCCAATAATTGGTGGCTAGGTGATTGTTGGTCGGAAGCTGGTGATTTGGCCAAGGCTGTAGGTGATTGTTGGTCGGAAGCTGGTGATTTGGCCAAGGCTGATGGTGATTGTTGGTCGGAAGCTGGTGATTTGGCCAAGGCTGATAAAAGGTCAACTCCAATAATTGGTGGCTAGGTGATTGTTGGTCGGAAGCTGGTGAAGAGCCAAGTCCCGCACTCTGTCTCGGTAAAATGTGATGACGGTATAGTTAAATAAGCTTACGCCTTCGTTGTAAGCTATAGCTTACATTGCCGTTAAAACTATGAATTATAGCTACTTTTGGCATAATGATAAGCGCTTAGAGTCCCAATCCTGCGTGCTTGATTTCTAATAGATATCCATATCAGTTTCAATGAATCATGATTACAAAATTACTGGAGAAATAATGGATTAACAGTACAAAATCAGAATTTGCAAGAATAATATAAAAGGATTAGTTAACATCAGCCATCAAACACTACAAGGAATCCCTACAAATGAAATAAGATTAGAGCATATTGTCCTCTCTATATGTCATTATACTACATGCTGCTGCCCTGCCTAAGATTACTGGGATACAATGAAGTCTGGAGCCTAGAAAGTAACCAAACTAACTTCTGCCTTTGGAGGTCCATTGAAGAACCTCCTCCAGAACGCTTCTTTCGGTATTGGTACCTTCGACTTGGGAGATTGATGGGAGTTCCTACTACCAATGTTCGAGGCGATTCTATTCCTCAGACTTGTGTTCTCTTCCCTCAGTAAATCCATAGCCAAACTGAGTTGTCTGATGGCCTCGCGTTTCTCTTCATCTTTCTGCACCAGAACTTCCTTTTGAATTCTGTTCTCTTCTTCGAGTTTCTCCATCTCTTCCTTCAGCTTTGCCACTTCATCATTGCCAATATCATCCCTCTTCATATCTTTCAGAGCTCGAGCTTCTTCTTTCACTCTCTCGATCTCTTCCCTCAGCTTCAGCACTTCGCCAATACAGACTGAACCTTCCTCCGTTCCATTTTCCTTTTCAACTTGTACTTCTTCTGGCTCGGGGTCATCAACCTCAGACAGATCAGACTCCTCGAGGTCAAAGGTTTCTGAATAGCTATCATACGCTTTATCAATTGAGCTCACTGGCTTCTCGGCCTGACATTTGATGTTAGTTAATGGCAATGCCCAAGGTGTTAAAAGCCGGGCACCAGATTCAGACTTCACTTGATCATATCCCTCGGCTAATAAGCGATGGGCTCTGTAATAGTCCCGAACCATACTGATGAGCTCAGGCCGTTTCTTGTAAAACATCTCTGCTCTCTGGGCAAAGGAATCGGCATCTCCCTCGATTATCCTTAGCATTGCATTTGTCTTCCTATCCAGCTCTACAAGTAGCATAATTGATTAGCCTAACTGCACATCCAAACAAGGAATAGATACCAATAACAATACTTTAAAGGTGCCACTCAGCAATACAATAAATGAAAAATGAAAAGGCATTGCAATGAAATAATTGTGGCAAAGGTCTCCTACAGTAAAAAAGGAAATAGAACTAAAAGTAATAACGATAATGAGATCTTAAAGTGACTAAGATTGTATTTTTAAATGAGGCTACAAAGTGTCCAGCACATTATTAGGCAATCAATTGCATCTTTTTGTTTTGTTAACACCATGATGGAGACTCCACTTTTGGGACTTTTGTGAAAGCTACAATGAACCAATTGTATAAAGGTTTTAACGCTACTAATGGGCCATCCATAGCTCAGTGATGGGAGTATATATGAATTATCAAGTGCAACTATTACACAATGAGGCATGGCATCATAGAATCGGAGTTTTTACCACCCTCTTAACTGATAGATAACAAGTCCCCTATAAAGACTAAAAGAGGAGGCCTGCAAGATCCTCCGCAAGTGGATCCCCTATTAGGATCAACCACTTATCACTTACACTAAAAGTTATAGCTAATAGCGAAGGCACAATTTTATTTCCTTATACCTCCACACAATCTCGGGATGTTGGGTGCTGGATTTGGCCCTTTACCGGCCTCCACCCAACAATCCCCTAACCAAAAAATTTCCTAAAACTTTAGAGTATAAGGTGACTTTTAGACCATCTTTGAGAAGAACCACAAATGGAAAACGAGTATGAAACTAGGAGAAAAGTGAAAACATCATGAATGTTAGGGGTTGACTTCATTGCGGGCCATTGTGAGCACATAGTTTCAAGCACTAGATTGGTAAGAAATGAGGATATTATGTTATAAGATTCAAACATAAACTCTGGGAAGATCCTACTCTGTATCTCATGATCCGGGTTGAAATATTGGACCATTAAACCATACAAGATTTAGCTGCCCAAGAACTTTTTACAGTTGCTTTAAAAAAAAAAAACTTTTTTTAGTTCTTCACTTTCTAAATTATAATTTCTTTTACCAAATATAGAGGAACACACAAGTAAAAGCATTGATAAAAAATACATACATAATTCGCTAACAAGGCCTGAATGAAAACAAACTCAACAAGTCTATTAAAAAAGTATTATTTTGAATACAGTTTCAAAAAATTTCGTTTTTTTTTTTAAATTTCAAAATGTGTAGGCAAGATAGATTATGCATGATTAATAAGTCAAAAGCCTCCAACGGCCAAAAGATAATATTTTATAAATTCACCCAAAAAAAAATCAAATTCTTGCAAGCATTGAACATAAACAGTCATATGATAGCTAAAAAAAGCAGGAAAAAACATAAGAAGAAATGAAATTAAAAAAAAAAAAAAAAAAAAAAAGTAGGGAGCTTTAATTGCCTGCAAGTGTTGATTGAAGCCATGGTGAGCGATTTTTGTAGGTGTTCTTCTCAGCCTCAAACCACCACCAGTGCGATGATAACTTGCTATCTCTTGCCTCCACCATCGTTATTCTGATCAGACCTTAAACAAAAACATTGCATTAAAACCAGCAAATCCACTAAAAAAGAAAATGGAATTTTTTTAATCAACACTAGATCTGCTGAATCTTCGAAATTATACGCAGATTTCGCTCTCTAAATCCTCGGCAACAAGGCCAAATGTGCTTAAATTTGTCGTTTACGGGATGGCATTTTAGCCATTCAAAACCAACGCAAAGCGCCAAACAGGCAGAAACAATAATATCTCAAGAAAAAAGAAAACCCGGACAGGATCGGATCCTACACAAACGGGCGGGGCGGAAAAAGAGAACGAACACCGCTAAAACCACTCTGGTTTCAACGGCTCTCTTAACTGAAAACTGAAAACCTCTCAGTCATACAAGATCGAGCTCTTGAGCATTCCCAATAATGGCGGTCCTACATATCCGTTGAGAGCTTTAGAGCTTTTTTCCAACAATGCCGTTGTGCTCAACAACCAAAAAAGGGGGAAAATGAAAATTGAAAAATCATCTTTTTCATGAAAATGGAAGAGCTTATAAGCTCAAACTTACGCTGTTGAACTTCTCCGGCGGTCGCCGTCTTCGCCTACTCGCGGGTACAAATTTTGCAGACAATTTCTGAGGAGGAAAATTTAAACAACGTCCTCGACGCTTTGGATTTGGAGCTTGTTGTCGTACTATATGCCCATAATAATAATTTATATAATAATATATCACCCACGCACGCCACGCGTTCCACATCCACATCACCAGTTACGCTCCCAATTCAAAATTGTGGGACCACCTACAACAGTAGGTTTTCAAAATCCTATACTCCCTAATATTCTATTGAGTAGGAAAATCCAAAATTCTAATTCCATAATTTTAAATAGAGTTAATTTCGATTTATATTATAGGAATTTAATAAAATTATATATACCTACTCAAACAATAAAAAGTAATCAAAACATACTATATTAGGAGACTAAATATTACGGAGTATCATGTAATTTATTGAGATAATCTATCATTACCTGTATAATATATTATGCTAGATCAGTAGATCAGATTTTAATGTTATTGTCAAAAGTAATTATTTTTGTTTATTCATTATCAAAATGATCATTTAACTAATTTTATTTTTGGAAGAAAAAAAACACCAAAATAAAGACATTATATAAATTTCATATATTAAAAAAATAAGTATGAAGAGTTAGACACTTATTTGTCAAACCATATAACTATATAAGACAGCATTCTCTATAGATAAATTTTTTATGGGCATATTTTGTAGATACATATAATCCATCTGTTTTTTACGTAATTAACTCGATGAATAATTATTAATTTATATTATTCATGATTTATTTTTAAAAAAATTAATTTAGTGGGTTAGCAAATAAAATTTATATTATATTAATACTTTTATAAGTGAGTAATCTTACAAGAAAAAAGAAAACATATTTCACCAAAATTTATCCAAAATCTGAAGTACTGTTAAAACTTTATTTGGTAATAATTACGAACCTAATTCGCCTTGAATATTTCTATTCGTTATTCATAACAATTGACTTTTCTTGATTTTAGTCTAACTAAAACAGTAAATTTATGGCCACTGATCTCTTAAATCCTATGCATGAATACTGTGGTCCATGTATGATGCGGCCTTTCCAAGGAAATAACACCTGTTTTACGATGGTACACTCCATACACTTGCGCGGACCATGACCTAAAAATACCATTTTGTTAACTAAAAAATAAATTGAAAATAGCCACCGTTATTAATCTCGTATTTATAATATGACCAGAATAAAATGAAATTATAGTGTACCTAAAATGAAATTGAATAACATGTCTCACATATTGAGTGTATATTGTCAAATAAAATTACAGTTGAGTTAAAATGATACTTTAGTTGTGCTGTAATGAAATTATAGTGTATCTAAAATAAAACTAAGTAATATGTCTCATATATTGAGTGTACATTGTCAAATGAAAATGTAATTGAATTAAAATGATACTTTAATTGCATTGTAATTGATAGTACAAATTCCATTCGTATCATCAATAAGTATAACAATATGAGTAAAGCATCATTCAAATTCGCAAAAGGCTCTCAAATCATCCCCTTTATTAATTGTTCTTGAGTAATAACTTAGAGAGAAGGGAGAGCTTGGCCTCTAGGATCTTTCTGGAGAGAGGAGAGGAAGGGCCAAAAGCCCTTTGCACCTAGGACTAGAGTCCCTTTTATAGGCGTAGTCCCGTACTCGTATACAGTCTACGTACCAAATACTCAGGGACGTATACCCGGGATATATTCCCTATCAGTAATGAAATTACATTGTGTATAAAATGAAACTGAATAACAAGTCTCACATATTGAGTATATTTTGTCAAAAGAAAATGAGTTATATCAAAATGATACTTTAGTTATGTTGTAATGTATCTAAAATGAAACTGATGAATAACAAGTCTCACATATTGAGTTATATTGTCAAATGAAACTATAGTTATATCAAAATGATATTTTAGTTATTTTGTAATGAAACTACGGTGTATATAAAATGAAACTGAAAAACATGTTTCATATATTCGAGTGTATATTGTCCAATGAAACTGTAGTTGAATTAGAATTATATAATATACTTTAGTGGTATTTTAATAAAACTACAGTGTTTATAAAATAAAATTCAATAACATGTCATACTTATTAGAGTTAATACCACAAATGGTCTTCTGACTATTAGGCTAGTACTCCTTTTAGTGCTCGACTTTCAATTCGACTACAAATTGTCCCCTGACTTTCATTTTTTACCACAAATAGGCCTCTGTTAAAATTTCTGTTAAATAGGTGTTAAATCTAGGGGTAATATCGTCAAATTGATTAATATTTTTATGATTACTTCTTTTTTAGAATTATATGACAACATAATTAATTTCAAACATTAATAAACATTAAGTTAATAAATATAAAAACAAAATGGACGTGACAAATTACATAAATGAACAAATTAAATAAAAATTCATGATTAATGTTCGCAATTTGTACTTGATTAATTATATTAATTCAACGGTGGCAGCTTTCAGTTATGTCTCAAACAAAATGTTTAATCAATTAATGAAAAGTGAAAACTATTAATCGGCCATGTATGAACAACCATAAAAATGATGGAAGCGAGTTTTTTTTTTTTTAAAAAAAAATTCTTCTATTTTAATCTGTTGGTTAAATTAAAACAAATAGCTCTAATATTAAATCTTCATTTTATACGCATAACTACGAAAATAAGGTGTATTGTCTTTTTATTTAGGAGTATTTATATTTGTTAATTGTTTCAATTATGCTTGTTGGTGAAAAATTCTAAACATTTTTATTTTTATGACCATTATATATATCAATTTGACAATAATACCCCTAGATTTAACACCTATTTAACAGAAATTTTAATAGAAGACTATTTGTGGTAAAAAAATGAAAGTCAGAGGACCATTTGTGGTCGAATTGAAAGTCGAGGACTAAAAGGAATATTACTCCAATAGTCAGAGGACCATTTGTGGTATTAACTCTACATATTAAGTGAATAATATCAAATGAAATTGTACTTAAATCAAAACGATACTTTAGTTGTGTTATAATAAATCTACAATGTGTACAAAATAAAATTGAATACGTCATAAAAATAATTAGTTGGACGGAACGGCCAAACATGTGTCATTTCTTTTCATTAAAAAAAACGGCACCGTTTTAGACCATGGTCCACAGTAAAATTTGCGAAGAAATTATATCGATGCCGAACTTCCAAGATGTTTGTTTTTAATATATTAAATATTTGTTTTTAGATAATATATTAAAAATTAATATGTAACCATTAAAAATAAACTTTCGGTATACTAAAAATGAACTATATGTAAGTGGTTCATAGTATGAATATTGTCTTCTAAATTATAAGAGTTAATACTCCTTTATATTTCAAGTATGAGTTAATTCCATTTTTTGTCCAAAATTTATAGATGATGATCTACTTTTAGTCCTTTTTTTCTTTTCAAAAGATCCTTATTTGGTCCTAATATTATTGTGGCATGACCATTTTTTGTCCTTCATCAACAAAATTGTTTAAATTTTGTAAAATACAAGGGCATTTAGAAAGTTGAGTTCAAGAAGTTGAGTTCTTGAATTGTGGAACTCGCCTCGAATGACTTGCCTCATTTTAAGAGGTCAATTTCATGAATTGTCGAGATCACATCGAAGGAATATTCCCATACTGGGTAGCCGAGCTCATGAATCATCAAACTCATACAAAAATACTCACATCGTCCTGGAAACCCAACCCCATGAATTGTTGAGCTCACTTCGAAAGACTTAACTCACTCTAAATGGTCGAGCCGACCCTTGAGGTTGGATTGAGGTTAGTAGACCCCTATGTCATGTTCTAGGTGGGTGACTCTTATGATTGGCCGAGTTCTATAGGACTATAATCTAGATCTTGGGGGGACAAACTCATGCTTCCTATGCATAGTTAGTTCACAAAAAATAATATAATAATAATCTATAACTCAAATTATTTTTGTTATTTTTTGGAGGGGGGGGGATGGGAGTTTTGACCCAAAGTGACAACCTTGAGGCCCTAAGCCTTTATCTTGGTCATGCTGACTCATGGAATGGAGGGCGCAACCCCAAGTGTTGACCTCCAAGGGGGGGGGTGTGAATGGGGGTTTTGACCCCAAGTGCCAACCTTGAGGCCCTAGGCCTTTATCTTGATCATGCTGACCTCATAGAATGGATGGTGCAACCCCAAGTGTCGAACTCGAGGCCGATGGCGTCGATCCCAGATCAATTCTCCCTAATAGAGTTGTGAAGGGGTGGCCCTCAAGTGTCAAACTCGAGGCTGAGGGCGTCAACCCCAACCTCAATTCTCCCAAATGAAGTTACAAAGCTCGACATCACCTAGTGACTAGTGTCAAACAAAGGGGATAATTCTTGGCCGAGGCTGAGCACGCTGACCTCGACCTTGATTGTTGTTATTGGCATTACTAAGTCAATCCTCACCTAGTATTGAATGAAGAAGCTTTCCCTACGGGTGTTACAAGGTTTGACCTCACCTAGCATTGAACAGGAAGGTATTCCCTAGGGGTGGTACAAGGTCTGATCATTCTCACCACTGAACAGAAGAACTCTTTTGGCTTAGGTCAACAACTTGGCTAAAATGGTAACTCCCAGGGGCAATGGGGGTTCCAACCTCGCCTATTACCGAACAGAATAATCCTTTGACCGATGTCAAAATCTTGGCCAAATCGGTAACTCCATAGGGGCAATACAAAGTCCGACCTCGCCTATCACCGAACAAAATAACATTTTGGCCGATGTCAAAACCTTGGCCAAAATGACTTCCTACGAGGTCTAACATCCCCTATCGTCAAACAGAAGAATCCTTTGGGTGAGGTCAAAATGACTAACTCCGTAGGGGCGATATGGGGTCCGACCTCACCTATTGCCGAACAAAAGAGACATTTGATTGATGTCAAAACCTTGGCCAAAACAACTAACTCCCTAGGAATGATACGGGGTCCTACCTCGCCTATTGTAGAGTCCTTTGGCCGAGGTCAAAACCTTGGATATAATTACTAACTCTCTAGACCTTAATCGAAATGATGATACAATCACATAAAGGGGAAGAGGTTCAACTTCCGTTGACATCAACTACTAGACACCCCATGGACGAGAGAAGCTTCGAACTCAACCCACGGGGCATTCCGATGTTAAAAGACAGGCTAAGGAGGCAATGGCATCCTTGAGCCGAGGCCTACCAAGGTGCCACACTTGGGGTCGCCCAACCTCAACGAGGCCATAGGCTGAGCGAAGCATAGGGTCGACTTGAGTAGTGGCTGACCTCACCAGGAGCCCAAAGCCGACCTCAAGGTCAGTCACCAAGGAGAAACGGAAGCATAGCACAAGTCAGCCCGAGGGAGTAAGGGTTTAGTTGAGACCGTGACATAATCACATAAGGAAGAGGAGGTCCAACCTCCACCGGGATGAACCTCATTGACAAGAAAGGCTCTGACCACAACTCATGGGCATTCTGAAGTCAAAAGACCCCTACACTGGAGGTCGATCGAGCTCAACAAGGCACAAGACCGAGCAAAGCAACACGATCGACCCCGAAGTACAAGGTCAAGCTGAGCACAACAATCGACCCTTAGGCACAAGACCAAGCCGAACACAATGGTCGACCTTGAGGCACGAGGCTGAGCCAAGCATAACAGCCGACCCCACCCAAGGGGAGGGGGGCAAGGGATTTTTATATTTTATAATTGATTAAACATTTTAATGAACCACATATATTTATAGTTTTACTTTATATTATAAAGTATCATTAATATATTTATTAAAATTAATGTTTGAAATTGCTTTTGATTGTCAAATAATAAACAACAAACTAGAATAATCAAAATAAATTTCTTAAATCACATCATCTAACAAAATATTAGTAATAATTAGTGTATTATTAATTCACCTTGTGCTGAATTAGCACCTATGTGGCTCTCCTTGAGGAATGTCACAGGACCGAACTGGGGTATTGACTCTTTGGACCACAACAATTGGACAAGTCAATAGTACTCAAAAAAAAAATCACAATTTAGCCACAATTCTCTACTAAAATAACAAGAACTATCTGCCTATTAGAGACTCACAGTTCAAGTTGAACTAGAGCAAGCCTCTACAAAAGCACATCATGACTCCAAGGTGAATTGTTAGAGGCCAACTAACCCCTGGAAGTTAGGAAATTTGAGAAAATTTGGGAGAAAAATTACAAGTTAGTTTATTAGTTGACTGGTAAACTGTGTTCCAAACACTAAATTCTAAGTAAAGGTTGCCATCTCAAATCAACCTGATTAGTCTTCCACTTTCACAACCAAATATTCATGGGAAAGAATTAAATTTAAATTACATAAAAAAAAATAAATTACTTAAAATATTGATTTCATTATTTGCTAGATAAAAAATAAATTATTAAAAATAATTAATATAAAAACTCAAATGTCACTAAAAAAATTTATTTAATAATTTATATATAAAAAAAAGTGTGAAATTCATTTTTTCCTCAAATTTAAGAAAATTCATTTTCCATTAGATTAAATTCTTCACTAACCAAACAAAATAAAATAAATATTTTTCTTCAAAATTGAAAGAAAAAAAAACATTCTCGTGAACCAAACACGCCATCAACTCAAACTCAACACTACTAAGAATACATATAGAATTAAGAGTTCAACATATACTCCTAAATCTTACTCCAAATTTACTTCCTGATGTGGCACCCCTGTAAATGTGTGTACATCAAAATTTTTAGTGTGGAGTAAAAGTTAGAAGTAGAGAATGTGTACACCTAGTATTTTCCTAGAATTAATTGTCATTATTTGCATCACTTTTAGGAGAGTAGATTAGTGAGTCAGACATGTACAATGCTACTGCACTAATGTCGTGGAGACTAATTGCTATGTACACAACTACACATTAAGAGCCCACCCAAGTGGGTTGCATATAATAGCTATGTACACAACTACACATCTTCTGCTAAGCAATGCTGTTTCAGTGAAGAATATCTCCCCCTCCCTTTGGTGAGCCAGGAGGAGCTCCCCCTCCCTCTCCCCCTCCCCCTCCAAACACCGGTCGCATCCATGAATCATCAAACTTCCTCCAATAGTAATGAATTGTGTTGGTAGGTTGGCTCAAAAGCATGCATAAACTGGATGGTCGACGAAGACTCACATTCCCCATTTCACCCACATCCAATCCTTGTTCACTGGTTAATAGAGGGAGCAGAGCAGATTGTTCGGGAGAAAGCAAGCCGCCCAAATGTTGCGACTGAGGCAACAACCACCTCACAAGAGGCTTGGTTAGCAATCCAAACACCTAAGAAGATTAATAAAAAGATTACAATAAAAGATTTGAGTACCATTTATGTCCTACATTTTGTATATCACTCTCTCAAATAGCAGCACAGCACTACTGGTTGGTAACTAACACAATTTTGGGTTTTTTGCCCAAAGGTATCCCTCCAGCCGACAGCCAGAAGACTAACCTTTCGTCCCAACGGTCAGCACACTAAGTGGTAGGGGACTGGCCAAATGGTTTGCTCCATTCACATGGGTGGGATCGAACTCCCAACCTCATGCTTAAGGGACGAAGTGCTGAACCACCACGCCAACCATTTACCACAGTACTAAAGAGGACAACATTAAGTGAGAATAATCACTTCGGACAGTTAACATTAAGGAGCCAGTTCATTTACCACATTACTAAAGAGGACAACAGTGATGGTGCATGTGATCGTGATAGCATTCGCTGGTTGTTGTGTGTGGCCAAACCTTGTGAACTGTCAATAAACCAACAATCAGGTTACAAACCAATCCAACCATTTATTACTTTACTATTATCGCGCGTATATTTATAAAAGGAACTTGTTTACTAAACAACTACTCCGTATCAATTTACCTGATTATAAGCCAATGCCATAGAAACAGATCCTCGCATCAAACCAGCCCACCAAATAATTACCTGCATTGGGGTATGATAACAGTTTCTGTTAGAACCATCAGTTGACTTTCATCATAAAGTCTTACGAAGCTCTTGAATATGACCTGCTGCTTGAAATTTATTCTGTCAGTCATTGTCCGCTTTGTACAATTAGATAAGAGGGACAGTAAAAAGACAAAGCATGCTCTTCCAACCAAAACCAGTCCAAGCAACACAGCACTTACTCCAATATATTTTCCAGGACTGTGGAGGTTTGAATCCAAAATTAGAAAACATAAAAAGTAAAAAGGACTAAAGCATATATCCAATAGAAGATTTATACAACAAATCAGGCTGCACTATTATAAAGTAGAAAGGAAACATGCATGTTATATTGCATTGTAGAATAGAATAGCAATTCTTAGGGCTACTTTCAACAACATTTAATAGTTTAGGATCTCACTTGGACTTTACAAAATTCCATTTCTCCATGTCTAAGGCATCCATACCAACATATAGGAAGATGAAAATCTCTGCAATAAATGATAATGTTGCAAAAGCATGCCTGCGAAAAATCAGATTACATATAAAATATAGAGAATATGGAAAGTTGACAAACCCCCACCATCAACAGGGAGACAAAGTTTCAACTTAACATGCTAGAAGCTAGTCAATTGTTTGCACAAAAGGGAGAGCCTTTATCATTATTTGGTGTTCGTAAATTTAACATACTTACATACCTGGTTGTTACTTGAGAACTTGCGGTCACATTGTGCCAAGTATAATGTGACATGACAATCCCACAGAAGAATACTGTGAGAATTCCACTTAAGTCAAACAACTGAAAGGCATAGTGATAATTATCAATAAATACGCAAGACATCCCAAAGGTAAATACTAGCACAGAAAGGCATTATATGATCCATAAATAAGCGCCAATTGTAGGAACATACTTCAGCCAACATATATGAAAGATAAGCCAAGAGAATCATGAGTGCAATTTCTCGATCAGTTGAGTGCCTGTGATGAGTATTAAAACAATAAGCTATTGAAGTTTTCTATAAAAGTTACTACATCCTACAAGATGTTACAGATTAAAGAACTTGACTGGAGACGGATGTAAGAAAAGCTATAAGTGGGAAACATACATCCAATGATCTGACCAGAAAATAATTAACATTAAAAAATAAAATAAAATAAATAATTAAGCAAATTGATAACATCAACATGAAAAGAATTTCTTATTCTAAAAAGGCATACAACCACCAGAAGTATTGTCAGAAGACTAGAAATCTGAATAATTATAATCATTTCAGAGGTATTAAATCGTATTACTTCACTGGACTTGGTTATAAACACTCCAGATGAGTAAAAGCTAAGCACATCATGAAGTTCAATTTCAATCTGGGTAACATCATCGATCACCCAAATTTGGCGGAAAACTTCCACACAAGATCCCAAATCATTCTAAAGTAAATTTCAATTTTGATAAAGTTTTAGGAGCAAAATAAAAGTTTCAAAAAACCAGATTACATGCAGATTTCAGCACCATTAGAACAAAATGAAGGTGGCTTACTAAATTTGGGGTAATGGAAGCCCGTGAGGAAATATAGATGTTGATGAAAGTTATGAAATTAAGGTAGAAATATGTCCAAAATTTTATATTTAATTAAAATTTAAAACTCCTGTAAAGTTGAAAGGGAAATTCTACTGAATGACAATTACACCGGCTATGCTTTATGTAAGTGACAACTGGAGTGTAAATTTGTAACTGACATAAGAATGCTATTATGCAAAGGTAGAGAGAATGCAAAAAAGAACCATATTGTTAAATACTTATTCAACGCAAGGAACAGGTGGCACCTATTTAGAATGCTTAATAAATGGTGGTAATAGGTGAGAGGATGACAAAAACCAAAGGCAATAGGATACAACTAATTAAGAAAGTTTGTATATCTCTATGGCCTATTGCATATTTAACATTGATTGGTATTTAATGGAGGCATGGAATCCGTGTAGCTAAAACTTACTAGTTTGGGTTTTAACAGTTAGTTCAGTGCAAAAGAGTAATAACTTGTTGGTCCGATGAAAGAGAGTGATCATGTGAAGTTCAACTTTTTGACTTCTTCATTTGTAAACAAGAGCTACAATAGTTCATTTAGTGCTTGGAGACAGTGAAGTATAATGTAGTGGAGACTGGAGAACTCCCAAATACACCTTCAATTAATTTGTGCATTTTAACAACCAAGCAAGAACAGGATGAATGAAATTAATTCAAAACAAATGACAACAGCATTCAATGTGGAATAAATGATGAAATAATTACTAGACCTGCCAAAACATATCTTTTTGATTAGATACGCACTGAGCAACCCAACCTGCAAATTTCAAATACAAATTTTATATAATTAGATAGAGAACATTTGGCAAACTGGAATTTTCAAGAATTTTTAGGGGTGGTTGCTAAATGTCCTTTGACTTATGTCTAACTATAACCAAAAAATTATTTTTAATAGTTAATGCCACAGAATAGTCCAAAAGATCATGTATATCATTTTTTCAATAAAATGTGCTTCACTGAAAATCGTAGAATTGACCATCAACACTATAAATATTAAAATAACAAGACTTACCACAACTCCTAGAAGAGTGCTTGCTGAAAATAAATACAGAAAATTGCCTGCGAACTTTAAGGTCACTTGAACATCAATGTTAGAGATGTCAAATTTTTGGATGGCATTAAAAAGTACCACAGATGTTGCATCATTTACAACACCTTCTCCAAAAACTAAACTATACAGCAAAGGTGTTTCATCCTGATTGAGCACCTGTCAGTGAAACCACAAGCTCATGGTTCATAAATTCATTGTTGATGAATGATCCTCAATGACTGTGCAATAAATTAGTGATCCAATGTGGCCATACCTGCAAGGTGCAAACAGAATCTGTTGCTGAAAAGATAGCTCCAATTGCTGTAATGAATCAAATAGGATATTAGTTAAGATGCAAGCTTGCAAGAATTGATTCTAGAACTCTTGTATGACACTATTGAGTTACTGAACAAACAATATAACTTCCCCAAGTCACAAGCTAATAGTTCAAGTCATATATGATAAGTAGAAATATCAAACCAGTGTTCTTTTAAATTACCAATGAAGTTTAAAACATGAATCATCACTATGCAAAGAATGGTAGCACGAACAAAGCACGGAAAAGAGTCCTACCAAGATAATCCCGTAGATCCAAATAACCAATGCCTATCTTCTCAAATAACTCTTTGGCACCTGGACCAAAAATTTTAAATTATGATCCTGAATAATTTCTTTGGGATTACTGAAGATCAGAGTTGTGGCAGAGCATACCAAATGATATAATACAGAAGGATATTAATGTACCAATGGCACCAAACATCATAATGATGATAAAATTTCGGAAGAATTGCTTCTTTTTCACCTGGAACCTGGTAACTCATTGCAACAAAAATGTCAGGTTCAAATAGAACTTTATCATTCAAATAAAAATGAGCACTTTAAATGCATTTGCAATGCCAAAAAAAACAAATGGCAATGATGATAAATCTCACCCAGCATTGAATATAATAGGCGGTAGTAAATAAATGAAGAAGAGTCCTTCATTAAATTCTAAGATGCGAGAACTTGCTCCGTTACTAGTCAGCAGAATGACACCCCCCGTGCATACACCCTGCCAAACACCGATTGATTTTCTTAGGATTAAGAAAACCATGTATCCAGAAGGACCCAATTTCAACCCCCAAAAAAAAAAACGCTAGCTACTACTCACGATAACAAGAGCAGTGATGGACTCATTAATCCACCGATTCTCTTCAAGGAGATGGCCGATGACAATGCAGGCGCAGAGTAGAGATACGAACAAAGTTATGGAATTAATAGAGCCCTGATCCTCCTCAGACAATTTAAACCCCAACCTTACTACGTTGTTGACCAAGTTAGTCCCCATGCTTTCCAACTAAGACTCAAACTCCCCTGCAAATCGAGATACTACGCTATAATTCAAAACAATTATCAAACAAACAAAATTCCCCAAAATTAACTAAAAGAAGTGCCAGAAAATCGCCGCAAAGACCGGAATAATCTAGAGATTACCAGAACTAGGGTTTAGAGTTTGCTTAGTGTGGAAGGAGAAAGAAAAACACTGGAAATGAGTAAAGGCAGGTTGTTTGAAATAGCGCGAAGTTGACGAAACTGAAAAATGCAACGATCGGAGTGGTTAGGTGGGGAGAATGATAAGCTATATCGTCGGAGTAGGTGAGGGCGAAATTGGAGGCGGTTGAAGATGTTGATTAATGTGAAGTGTACGGTGGGATGTGATTGAAGGCCTCGACGACGAGGAGAGTTAAGGTTGCGTTGGGGAAGAGGGAACGAACATTCAATTGGAGTCTCTGTTGGCGTAATCGTAGCCGTGGGGGGAAGTAACGCTGACATTTTGATTTTAACTTCTCACCGAGTCACCGGTCACCAAAACATGGTTTGAAGAATATTTTGAAAGGTGAGTTTCTAATTTTAAATACTCTCGTATAACTTGTGTTCACTTAAAAAAATATGATATTTTGATGTTTTTTTCTAGTACATTTTCTTTTATAAGTAACACTTAATTAATATTTATATTTTTTTAATATAATTATTACATTTTCATACTTATACGTGAGACGGTCTCATATATGTGTGATCCTTTTAATAATAATAATATATAATGATAATCTAATAAGAGAATAAAATTAGACCTATAACAAAAACTAAAAAATTGTTGGTCTAGTTATTTGTTAAAATGAATGGTTCATATTATTTTTATTTTATTTTTTATACTTTACCCTCTATTACATTAATTACTTTTTCTAAATACCACGTCATTCCGTTAGTGTAACCTTAGTAATATTCCGTTAACCATTTATTATTCTTAACTACTTATGATTTCCACAAAGAATATTTCATGTTCGAACCACATCCAAATCGGAGTTGGCATAATTGTTTAACATATACTATATACTATGCATATGTTATAGTATATTTAAAAAAACACAATATAAATTAACATAAATTTTGATCATTAATTAGTTAGACTATATACATATCATTGTTGAGTATCAAAGATTACAAATAAATAACTTTAAAAATCATTTTTCTTGCATTTTTTAAAACAAATCTATATTAAGTTTTTCTTTTCTTTTATCGTTTAATTAACCTTCTTTTGATTGCTTAGAACAAGACTCAATATTTTAATTATGTTTTTGCACTATTGAGAATGATTTAGGTTGGTATTAATATATATAAATGTTGGCTTCATGGCTACTATCACAGTTTAATTTTTGGTGATTGAGTTTTTTTTTTTTTTTTTTNTTTTTTTTTTTTTTTTTTGGTGGTGGATTTGTATTTTACAAACTAGAAGTTGTACTGGCTCAATGTGCTAGGGATGTCAATATCATACACATATTCATCTATTTATTTTTGTGCAGTTGACTCTATTACAATACAGTATTTGTTCATAACTACTTTCTCAACATATTGAATAGGCAATGCTTCGAATTGCCTTTGGTGGAATAGGCAGTGCTTCGACTTGCCTTTGACATGCTATGTGGTGGTGATGGCGCATATCCTGGTTCAAATGCTTATCCTGGTTGGGTGGACACGAGTGGATCCCAGTTGCCAAGATTAGAGCTTGAAGATGAGAAGGTTTCTCGCATAAACCTTGCCTGGTCAAGCGGTGGTGGAGGATTAGGCAGAGGTAGAAAAGGTACAGGTGGTTGTGGATGATGGTAGTCAAACACATGATCGAGGTAAAATAGAAAGTCAGGATCAGGTAGATAGTGCAATCCGTAGGGGTCTCCTTGCACTTGCTCAATGACTGGTGGTCGAGGGTCCTCTTCTTCAGAGATCAAGATCACTGGATCGCTCGGGGCGTCACCAACCTTGTGCCCTCCGTTCACTGCTGGCCTTGCCCTAAGTTTCTCTTGCCTCATTTGTTCAGCTAGCCTTCTGGAAGTACGTTATCCATTCGCTAGGCCTTAACTCTTTGGCTTTATTGTGATCTGCAAAACAAGGTAAATAAACAAAGGAACTCCACAACGATTTATCTAGCCATTCCTCCCTATATATATATATAATCCCTTTGTCCCATTTTACCTGTACTATTTACTATTCATTGGTCAAACCAACTCTTTCTTCATTGCTTATTTTCTTTAGTAATTTTGTGTTAATAGTACTTTTAATGTAGTTTTTAAATATATAAATTTTATATATTAATGCTAAACTCAATATTATGAAAAATTGGATTAAAAATAACTTCAGTCAAGTCTCGTTAAACGAACCAGACAAACAAATTGGGACGGAGGTAGTATATTATTAAGAATATGCTAGAATCACGTGGTTTGACGTTGAAGAGCTTGAAGAGTCTAATCGGTAACCTCTTGGGTTTCAAAGGGATGATGAATGCAAATAGGCGAAAATAGGAGTTGGATTGGATATGCATGACCATTCATTGGCTCTTCAACCGGCGCAAATAGGAGCTGGATGGGATTGGACCTCTTCACCAACAGCACCCCCCCCCCCCTTCCTCTCACTTTCTGCCCATCATTAGTCGCAAAATTTGACCCAACATCCCCTCATTTTTCAACATCAACATCAGTCGCACCGTGGAATTGCGACCAAGTACAGCGGTAGAGTGGTGGTGGAAGCCTAGTGGAATGGCCTGTCATTCGCCATCGAAGTCAATTCACCGACTCTCCAAATTGACGTCCGCAGGTACAGTCTCCCTCGCCGAGACCTTATCTGCAAGGTCGCTCAGAATCTCCAACCGCCGCCGTCTCTGCCGTCAATGACGTCGAGTTATGGATTTCAGAATTTGGGAATGAGTTTTGGGGAAAATGGGTTTTCGTTTTTGTTTTTTTTTTAATGCCATGTAAACAATTTCACTTAATCAAAATTGGGTCAGGTTATCGCAAATGGGGTGGTAACGTGCGAAAAAAACTCATCGAACAATTTTATGAGATAAGTGTACTTGATTACAATATGTTTTAGATTGGGGTCTGAATTAAACACTTGCTAGTAGTAAATGAGTCTATTTGACTATTCACCCTATAATATATACGGAGTAATATATTACTAAGCAATGTATCACTAAATCTACAATCGATAAATGTTACTCCGTATTAGTATACTAGTTTTATACGCGCATTGCGCGTATGGGTTAATGCCCAATGTTTATATTTAAATAATATTTGAAAGTATATTAATGCAAGATTATATAGGAGAAGTTTATACATGGGTAATTGAATGTCGAATTTTTTTATTTAAATATCTAACTCAAAGTATATGAATCCAAGATAATATAGAAAATTCATTATAATTATTACTAAAATAAATGTTTGCAACCTTGTAAAATCGATAGTCTAAATATTTGGTTTAAAAATGATAATCTAAATAAATACTACTTTTCATTTGAATTTTTCTAAGTGTTCTTAATTCTCTTTTGAGTAACATTGTCATTGTCTTCATCTTTACTATTTGTTCTCTTCCTTTTTGTTGGTAGTGTGTTATTTGCAATTCGGTTATTGTTGGTAGCATAGATGACAACGTCATGCAATGAGATTATGATATAGGAGCTATGGACTTTCCTTTAGATGTTCTGCTTAGGGTTCATTTGGTTCAACCATTATTGTTGAATGAGTTATTGTTGATAAAGAAATCCATAGTTTAAGAAAAAAGATTAAATAAATTAATAAAAATTTGAAAATTTAAAATATTATATATTCCAAAGATGTAGTTTCTCGCTTCAATTTGCTGGATAATGGGTTATTTGAGTACTTTCATTGTCAACAAATCTCCCAAGTAGTTAATATGATTGGTTTCAAACTATTCTTTTTTTATTTTTTTTTCATGGTATTGAAAAAATACATATGTATCATTTTTTGGTGTAACTACTAATTTATTTAATTCNCCCCCCCCCCCCTTCCTCTCACTTTCTGCCCATCATTAGTCGCAAAATTTGACCCAACATCCCCTCATTTTTCAACATCAACATCAGTCGCACCGTGGAATTGCGACCAAGTACAGCGGTAGAGTGGTGGTGGAAGCCTAGTGGAATGGCCTGTCATTCGCCATCGAAGTCAATTCACCGACTCTCCAAATTGACGTCCGCAGGTACAGTCTCCCTCGCCGAGACCTTATCTGCAAGGTCGCTCAGAATCTCCAACCGCCGCCGTCTCTGCCGTCAATGACGTCGAGTTATGGATTTCAGAATTTGGGAATGAGTTTTGGGGAAAATGGGTTTTCGTTTTTGTTTTTTTTTTAATGCCATGTAAACAATTTCACTTAATCAAAATTGGGTCAGGTTATCGCAAATGGGGTGGTAACGTGCGAAAAAAACTCATCGAACAATTTTATGAGATAAGTGTACTTGATTACAATATGTTTTAGATTGGGGTCTGAATTAAACACTTGCTAGTAGTAAATGAGTCTATTTGACTATTCACCCTATAATATATACGGAGTAATATATTACTAAGCAATGTATCACTAAATCTACAATCGATAAATGTTACTCCGTATTAGTATACTAGTTTTATACGCGCATTGCGCGTATGGGTTAATGCCCAATGTTTATATTTAAATAATATTTGAAAGTATATTAATGCAAGATTATATAGGAGAAGTTTATACATGGGTAATTGAATGTCGAATTTTTTTATTTAAATATCTAACTCAAAGTATATGAATCCAAGATAATATAGAAAATTCATTATAATTATTACTAAAATAAATGTTTGCAACCTTGTAAAATCGATAGTCTAAATATTTGGTTTAAAAATGATAATCTAAATAAATACTACTTTTCATTTGAATTTTTCTAAGTGTTCTTAATTCTCTTTTGAGTAACATTGTCATTGTCTTCATCTTTACTATTTGTTCTCTTCCTTTTTGTTGGTAGTGTGTTATTTGCAATTCGGTTATTGTTGGTAGCATAGATGACAACGTCATGCAATGAGATTATGATATAGGAGCTATGGACTTTCCTTTAGATGTTCTGCTTAGGGTTCATTTGGTTCAACCATTATTGTTGAATGAGTTATTGTTGATAAAGAAATCCATAGTTTAAGAAAAAAGATTAAATAAATTAATAAAAATTTGAAAATTTAAAATATTATATATTCCAAAGATGTAGTTTCTCGCTTCAATTTGCTGGATAATGGGTTATTTGAGTACTTTCATTGTCAACAAATCTCCCAAGTAGTTAATATGATTGGTTTCAAACTATTCTTTTTTTATTTTTTTTTCATGGTATTGAAAAAATACATATGTATCATTTTTTGGTGTAACTACTAATTTATTAAATACATATGTATCATTTTTTGGTGTAACTACTAATTTATTTAATTCATATGTATCATTTTTTGGTGTAACTACTAATTTATTTAATTCAATAAGAGTAAAATAGAGCGATTCCACTTCAATTTGTTGGGTTATTTGAGTACTTTCTTTGTCAACCGCCAATCCCCAAGTAGTTAATATAATTAGCTTCAAATTATTTTAAACTTTTTTTTCATAGTATTAATAAAATACTTGGTAAATAAATATATAACATTATTTTGTATTATTACTTTGATATTTAATTATAAGATATTGTAAAAATAAGATAATGGACAATGTAATGAATATCAATTGATAAATTTGAATGTAAAGAATCTTTGCATGAAAGAAAATAAAGACAATATAACTAATGAAATTATTTCTCTTATTTAATTTAATTTTTTGATAATAATAATCTGTTCAAATAAAGGTATTGTAGACACATAATTATAAATTAAAGAAATACATATGTATCATTTTTTGTTGTAGGTACTAATTTATTTAAGTTAATAAGAGTAAATAGAGTGAGAAACTTAATTATGTCAAATTTGATTGAGATAAGGTTCGAACCTAAGATCTTTCTTATAGAAATTAATGGATAAGTTAAAAGTTAACGGAATATTAACGGAGAAGAGAATATTTAACGGAAAACTTAACGGATAATCATAAAAGTAAGGTTAAATTAGGTAATCTCTATTAATAATATTAATCTGAATTATCTTAACCATCGATTTGATTAAATAATTCATCTGAACCATCCATTTGATTAAATAATTTGACCGCCATTTTTTCTACCCATTTTAGGCCTAACTCTCTTTGGCTCTTATTAGTATAGTAGATGTGTATTATATTTTTTTTCCTATATTGTATGTTGTATTTTGGATGGACTAATAACTACCTGAACTATTCTTAGATAGCTTACACTAGTTTTGTAACTTTTGTTGTTTTATTTCATGTTTAGATCACACCAACCCAAAAGAAAAATATAGATAGAAGTCAAGGAGTTTGTAATGAGAACAAAGATTAAAATAAGGAGGCATAATTAAGGGGCGTGCTTGGCTGCTTGGTTCATGGATTTACATCAGAAATGGAAATCAAAATCACAGTTAGTGTTTAGTTGATAATTTTTTAAAACACAACTATGAGATTTGATTACATCTTCAATTAAAAATCCCATTGCCTAATTAAAACAGGTATCATTCAATCTTCTTTGTAATCTAATTTTCAAGTTTGGATTGATGCTTTTAGATTTTTGTTTTGATTTTTTTTGTTCAGATTCGTACTTTGGATGTCATTATATTATGATCAGTTGCCTTGATTTTTTGTTTTTGTATTTTAAAAACATTTATCCTTATTATAGGGTTATACATAACCAAATATCAATATTGGTGAACTCAAAAAAAAATATCAATATTGGTAATCATTCTAATTTCGCGCTCACTACCAAACATGCAAAATACTTTCACAAAAACTCATTAACATTACAAGTATTTAATTCACATTCCAATTTCAATTCTTATGTGCGAACCAAACACACCTTAACAACTTGTTTGGTTCACTGAAAAATATTTGAAAGGAAATAGAAATGAAATTCCATGAAAAATAAGTTTCAGGAAAATGGATTCCATTGTTTGGTTGGTGGAAAAAGAAATTACTGGAAATATAAATTCCATTGTTTAATTATAACAACAATCTATCTATACTATATATAAAAGCATTATCCTCATCCAAAATTTCCCGCCCAAACGTAGGGGCATTTTAGTAATATGGTAATTATTATTCTAATTATAATTAATTAATATTATTCTATCATAATATTAGTAATTATGGTAATCATAATATATTATATATAGTATAGATTGGTAATTAGTTAATAGTAATTATGGTAATTCCTTATTAGTAATTATGGTAATTATTATGATAGTATATTTGTATTTTATAGATTAATACATATACGTGCATTAATGTAATAGTGTAATACCACTGAAAATGTTTATGGTAATTAATTATTATGATAGTATATTTGTATTTTATAGATTAATACATATACGTGCATTAATGTAATAGTGTAATACCACTGAAAATGTTTATGGTAATTAATTATTATGATAGTATATTTATATTTTATAGATTAATACATATACGTGCATTAATGTAATACCACTAAAAATTGTTTATGGTAATTAATTATTATGATAGTATATTTATAAAATTGTTTATGGTAATTAATTATTATGATAGTATATTTATATAATTGTTTATGGTAATTAATTATTATGATAGTATATTTATATTTTATAGATTGGTAATTAATTATTATGATAGTATATTTATATTTTATAGATTAATACATAATTATTATGATAGTATATTTATATTTTATAGATTAATACATATACGTGCATTAATGTAATACCACTGAAAATTGTTTATAGTAATTAATTATTATGGTAGTATATTTATATTTTATAGATTAATACATATACGTGCATTAATGTAATACCACTGAAAATTGTTTATGGTAATTAATTATTATGATAGTATATTTGTATTTTATAGATTAATACATATACATGCATTAATGTAATACCACTGACAAATGTTTATGGTATAGATTTATCTATTTATTTATTATGGTAGAAATAATAATCTATATCTATATCTATATCTATATAATAATATATAAAAATATATTAGTTATAATTGTATGGAATTCTATTAATTATAATTGAATTCCATATATATTATATTTCAATACCTATTTGTTTACAATTCTATTTATTTATTACCAATTACCAATTATTACCAAAAGATATGTTATTATTACGTTAATGGTGAAAACATATGAATGGCAATCAAATGAATTACCAATTACCAATTACCAATTATTACCAATTACCAATAATAGCTCTGCCTCTCTATAAATACAAGAAGAAACCCAGTCAACCACCACCACCAATTTTAATCTCTCTTAGTTCTGTTGTTTTTCGTTTGTGAAAGCACCAATGTACATAGGAAAAACCAACCACCCTTCTCCAAAAAAAGTGTGACACGTTTTCAGTTTTTTTTTTTTTATTACTGTTCTTATCTTATTATTATTTATTTTTTTTGGTTAAATTCATTGCAGGTTCTTATATTTTGCAATCACAAGCGCAGGAGTTAATTGTTGGTAGCTTCAATTGTCGAAAGGTAAGCTAATTTGTCAAATAACTACAACTTTTATTCTAAGTATTAACTATTATTTTTTAATTGATCTTTTTTAACTATTCGTTCATATTTGAAATCTTATATTTTCAGCTCTCTTGATTCTTTAATTACAAATGTAGATACTTGGAGCCTAATAAGCAATGTGATGCAAAGGATAATGGATTTGTTAAGAGATGTGAAAGTTGAGAAGCAATTAATAGAATATTTTCCTGTTGAAATCATTGTTATTTTATGTTTTTGGGCATTAAAGATTTCAAATTTTAAATTTGTGTAATTTGTTTAAATATTAACATTTCAAGGTTTTACATTACTTTGAATATGTAGTTGTTTTATTCATTTATTCATACCATGTTCAGAGGTGAAATTATAGTTCAAAAAAATGAATATTAAAAATTAATTAACTCAAAATTAAACGGCACGAAATTTAGGCCATTTGAAAAAGTAAATTAATATTAATATTTGATTGAAAATTGAAAAAAAAAGAATTGAATTTATTTTGACAATTAAATTATTAAAATTATATTAATAATATTAATATTGATGAAGGAAAAAGAAAATGAATATATTAATATTTCATTGGAAATATAATTGGCAATTATATTTTTATAATTATATTACTTATTAATTATATGGAAATGAATATTAAAATATTTTTATGAATGAAAAAGAAAATAAATATTACACACGGGAATCTATTATTAATATTATGTTACTAATGTTACTAATTGGCACAGGAATCAGGCCAAATGAAAAAGAAGATTAATAATAAAAATTCACTATAAATATAACATAGCTTTCCCTAGGCAAAAATTAGTAACCACCAAATGAAATATTAGCAAAAAATTATGAAGGAAAAAGAAATGGAAATGAATATATGAAGGAAAAATGAAATGAATATATTCATATTTCACTGGAAATATAATTGAAAATTATATTATAATTATAATTATATTAATTATTTAGAATGAGAAAAATATAAATTTACTAATATTTCACTAAAAATATATTCAATAATTATATTTTTATAATTATATTACTTTTTAATCATATGGAAATTAAAAATAAATTTTTATGAACGAAAAGAAAATAAATATTACTAATTGGCAAGGAATCTGTTATTAATATTTTCTTACTAATTGACAAGGAATCAGACCAATGAAAAAGGAATGGATGGAAAGCAATATTAATTCTTTTGATGAAGGAAAAAGGAAATGAATATACTAAAACGAAAATGGAATATTATGAAATATAAAATGAATATATTAATATTTCACTGGAAATATAACACAACTTTTCCCTACAAAAAAAATTAGTAACCACCAAATGAATGATTAGTAAAAAATTATAAAGGAAAAATGAATGTAAAATAATATTAATTCTTTTCATAAAGGAAAAAGGAAATAAATATATTCAAAAGGAAATGAAATATTAGGAAAAATGAAATCAACATATTAATATTTCACTAGAAATATAACACAACTTTCTCTACACACAAATTAGTAACCACCAAATAAAATATTAGGAAAAAATTATGAAGGAAAAAAGAATGGAAATGAATATTAATTTTTTATGAAGGAAAATGGAAATTAATATATTTATAAGGAAATTAAATATTAGGAAAAACGAAAGGAATATATTAATATTTCACTGCAAATATAACACAACTTTCCATATGAAAAAATTAGTAACCAACAAATGAAATAATAGGAAAAAGTTATGAAGGAAAAAGGAATGAAGATCAATATTAATTCTTTTTATGAAGGAAAAATGAAATGAATATGTTTAAAAGGAAATGAAATATTAGGAAAAACGAAATGAATATATTGATATTTCACTGGAAATATAGCATAGCTTTCCCTACAAAAGAATTAGTACCAACAAATGAAATATTACGAAAAAATTATGAAGGAAAAATGAATGACCATCAATAATTTTTTTTAAAAGAAAAAGGAAATGAATATATTCAAAAGGAAATTAAAATATTAGGAAAAATAAAATGAATATATTAATATTTCATTGGAAATATAATATTCAATTATATTATTATAATTATATAAATTAAATATTAATTAATTAATTATATTAATTATTAATTATATTAATGAATAGTACTCCATAATAATTAATATTTATTAACTAGAAGGTTGAGCAATCCCCTCACCAACTTTCGATGTCGTTGACCAAATTAATTAGTACACGTGTGGCGTGAACACTGCAGAGGGTCGAACATATTTAATATATAATAATAATAATAATAATAATAATTTTTGTATATACGAATTGATATTCCTATTAACGAAAAATAACTAATTTAGTGTAATTGACTAATAATAATTGCCTAATAATTATTATGGTAATTAAGGTAAATATTGGTCGTTGAGTTTATTTTTATACTCCGTAATAATTAGAGTTAAATTATTTCTCATTTTTTCATATTTATTTTTGTAATAATATAATTACTTAAGTTATATTAAATATAGGTATTTTTAAGATAATTGTAAACAAACAAGTCATATATTATTCAATTAATTGAGGGATACTTTTGCACTAATCTTATAATCAAATAAATGTACATATTCAATATTATATTTTTAAAAAAATAATAATTTTATCTTTAATTTTATTATCTAAATAAATAATACAAAAATTTATTCGTGAATCAAATTTGCTCTCATTCAAGCAAAGAAAACATCAGAAAACATAATTAATTCAACTAATTTCATCAATTGCACTATATAATATTCGATGTTATAATTTATATAATGGTATATCGATCCAAATATTCTTAAAATATTATAACAAATTCATTCCGTGCAACACACGGGCAAAAATACTAGTAATAATAGTGACAATTAAAAAGTTTGTGATGACATAATTGCCCTCCTTGTTTTCCATGGAAAACAAAATACCAAGGGGCCCAAGAAAAATATTTTCGTCATTCCTGTAGAAAATATTTTTCAATAGAAAGTGTTTTCCATCAAACGAAACAAAAGAAAATCTTTTCCTAAAATTCAAGAAAAATATTTTTGTTACAAAACATTTTTCATCGAACCAAACACATCCTTAGTGTTTATAACAAATGAGAAAACTGTTAAAAAATGTAGAAAAAAAAAACTTTTTTTTTGAAGATAAAAAAAAAAAAAAAAAAAGAAGAAGAACTAAACACATGATTTACTGATTTTTAGGAAAGGTATTCAACATAACTACTCCGCAGTAACGTGAAAATTTGCCGTTGAAGCTGAGTAGCCGACGTCAAAGAAGATTTGGTATACAACACTCTACCAGTCTACCCGGACCAAATTTCCGTATCTATTTGCACAGAATTCTCTCGCCTTCTGCGTTCTAGTTTCTACTCTCTCTGAGGAAAAAAAAAAGGGGGAAAAATGCAGGTAACATTACTGAAATTCAATTCCTATATGTTTTCAGTTCGTTATTTTTCAAATCGATAAAAAAAAAAAAAAAAGCAATCTTCATATTGCACGCCAAACTTTAAGATCCGCAAAACCCTAAAATTTCCTCATTATTCTCAAACCCTAAATTTCCCTATTTTTATTGTGTTTTTATGCTTGTGTACTAATTGGTATTACAAATGATTACTTAAACCACATGTTTGTGGGTGCAGGCAAGTGATAGATTCAATATCAACTCCCAGCTGGAACACTTGCAAGCTAGATATGTAGGAACTGGGCATGCTGACTTGACGAGATTGTTAGTTTCCTAACCTAATTTTTTAAAAATTTCTTTTTACATATTTTGTGTTCGTGGATTTGTTATATTGGTTGATATCTGTACTGGTTAAGATTCCAGCTTTTCGAAATTTTCTTAGTTTATCATCAAGAATAACACTGTGATAGCTCTCCCTTTTCTCCTTATTTATTTGGTGTATAGTGAGTGGGCAGTGAATATTCAGCGCGATAGCTTTGCCTCGTATGTTGGCCACTACCCAATGTTGGCGTACTTTGCTATTGCAGAGAATGAATCTATTGGAAGAGAGCGCTACAATTTCATGCAGGTGTGTAGTTGATTTCACAGTTTAGTGTTATTGTATTATGCTATGCAATGAGTGGAACTCTGCTTTTAAATTTGGTACTCTGTATTGTTTTTGTTGCTTTAATGTTAATGTATTTTGCCTGATTTTTGTTGAATGGCATATTCTCCAGTTTACTGCTTTCTATATTCCTAGTGGGCATTGTGTTCGACTACTTGGACAATCAGAGTCTTTTTTACTACATGCTATAACTGTTAAATATAGTAATACTCTCTTGGCTCTACTTTTGCTGATAGTAATTTCAGAAGCAAGTATAGTTTAATTTTTCCTTTTGGTAATTATATTCCACTCTTAGCCTTACACTCCATTTTTAATGCTATTTTATATTGATTAATATCATTTGAGCTCATTCTATGAAAAATGAAGAATATTAGGTTGTAGTTTTCTCTCTTTTTGCACCAAGGCTGAGGAAATGTGTAAAATGTTGCATCTGGGCTTGAGGAAAATGTTTTACTCTGAATGAAACAACTCTATGAGAATCTTGAGAAAAGTCAATTAAAAATCTAGCTCCTTGGACAAGCTAAAGATTATAGTTTTTCAGAAAGCATGTGGAATATTTTGTTATGTGATTTAGTTTGCATTTAATTTTTTTCAAAATCGTCCTTGTTGTGGTCAATAATTCATCTATTGCTGCCTTGCCTTTTGGGACATGTCTTGAATAAAATTGTTTTGTACCCTTTTACTGCTTTTAACCTTTCGCATGCATTTTGATTCTAAAACTAGAAAACAAAAATGTTAAGACTAAATTTAAGCACTTCTGAACAGAAATTATCTTTGTATAACTTCCAATTATAGGAGCACGAAAAGCTGTGAATAAATATTTTGCTACGACAAACATTGATTTCTGTTGTAACTTTGTGTGTATTGAAGGCTCTTTGGTTAATTTCTCTTAGCTATATTACATATTGTGGGTAGTTGTATGAATGTACTTATGGTGTTCTTTAGTGTTGAGGTAGGAATTTTACCTAAATGAGATATACTCCGTTTTTAAAACACTGCAAATAGTATAATGCTTGCTTTATGTACTTGTACCCAATGTTGTAGAAGGCGCTAGGTGTTGCCTAGGCGGGGCGAGTAATAATATTAAGAAAAACACAGCAGTGTACACATTGCACACAAAAAAAAAAACACTCAGCCAAGTTGGGGCCCGAGTTAGGCAGTTAGCCGATTCAGGCGCCTAAGCCGCCTAGTCGGCCAACTAATTGGACAGCCGACTAATGTCTGCCTAGGGGTAAAATCCCCTCGGCCTAGGGGTGCTTAGCACCTAATCGGTCACCTAGGCCGATTTTTACAACAGTGCTTGTACATTTGACTTAATAGCCTCTGCCACTTCATATTTGGGAGCTTATATCCAAACAATTCAACTTCTAATGCCATATAGCAGCTAATATTTTGTAGTTGTGGTTGTGCAGAAAATGCTTGCTCCTTGTGGTCTTCCACCAGAGAGGGAAGATGATTAAGAGTTCCAACATGTTATGCTGCTACAGAGGAAACTGAAGTGTGCTATCAAACTTATTATAAAATTGTTTTGCTATATACTTTGGTTGTTAACCTGTGCTATCAAGTTATCTTATGTTGTTAGTATGCTATTAGTGATTTGAATTTTAATTGTTTGTGTAGGTATGGGTAATAATAATATGCACTGATGCACATTAAGCTTCTTCTATTTTAGTAGCACTATCTTCAACATTGAGAGTAGTTGAAATATGAGGTTGAATTTTGAAATTTGGTGGCATATGCAACTGATTATGTGTGTCTACTTTTGAATCCGTATATACAAAGAGTCGTGTATAACAACAAAGAGTCATGTATATACGATTCAAATATGAGAGGAGGTGATATTTTACCTTTCTGCATTGCTTATTTATATAATCTTAAATGTATCTTTTATTTGTTTTATATGTATTTTTTTATTAAATACTTAAATTTAAAATTTGTATTATTAAATATAAACTATATCATTTTAAATATCTCATTGAGGTGATTGAAACATGACTAATATTGAATATATATTAATTAAATTTATTTTTTAAAATTAATGTTATGAAAAAAAATTAATGTTACTAACAATTTATTATTTACATCGCAAATTATATTTCATATTAAAATAATTGAATTGGAACTAATAAAGTTTTAAAACTTGAGAAATCAAATTATTTTAGTGTAGAATAATATTTGGTATTTTGGTGTAATGAGTTGGAGATGAACAAAATTTGGTGTGAGAATATTTCTTTTGATGTGATATTTGGTATTTTGGTGTTAAGTGGGTTGGAGATGGCCTTAAATAACATCGTTGTGATGAGAAAATCCTCGGCTCACTCACATTATCCTATGAGGTGACTGAATTGAAATATCCAACAACGAACCAAAGCCTTTCAATGTTAAGCAAAACCTTGTCTAGGCTATTCTTCTTGTTTTCACCCTACTCCTGCAACCTGCGAGCATGTTATATGAAGGATTTGTCATATCCTAGCCTTTCATCGGCTCATTAGGACTCTGCTCTGCCGTCGGATTATCATTCCTTGCCACCTTCTTCTCCGCCATTCGGACATCCTCCAACCCATTCCCAAAAATTTAATTATCTAATCAATCTTATAGGAAAAAAATAATATTTCAAACTATCAATGGGAGTCACAAGATGAATTCACACTTTTACATATAACAACAATTGAGGTTCAATCATATACACAAAGAAAACTTATGAATTCATATGTTATAACTTAATTGCATAACCTTTTAATTACTAATCGACAACATCAGTAATTTTATTATAACCATATCACTTTTAATAGCAAAAAAGTTAAGTTTTACCGATTTATAAATATCACATTAAGAAGAATTAATTTATTTTAATATAAAAATTTTTAGAACATCATTTTAATTGTTGATTATATTTATAACTATCTACAACAATACTCATTTTTACTATTACTTTTATTACGAGTTAAAAATATTTATTTTGATTATATTAAAAATAATTATTTTATATTTTTTTGAATTCTACGATACCGCCTCTACTGAAACTCAATCTCATAACCTCTCATATGAAAAAGTCACTACATGTCATCTGAATACAAGGTGCTTGGCATTTATTTTATATTAATTATTTAACATTTAAAAATTAGACTAAATATTTACTTATTTTAAAATTTGTGATGGATTGCACAATAAAAACGCAAGAACAGTTTGATGTCCAGACCGTGAGGAAAGATTGTAGAGAGTGGCAAAATGGGGCATTGATTAATTATGGCATCGCATCTGATCTGATGATTCCTCAGTAATCACTGCTTATTTACTCATTGGGGTCTGGCAGTGGTGGGGCCGACGTAATTTCTTTTTCATTTTATTTCTGCTTCTATCCTAAGTGGTCCCTATTTAGTATTTAGTGATTGGGTGGTATATCAGATCCTAGCTTGCAGTGAGAATCATGAGATTCCTTTGCCCCATTTCATTATACGCCCTACCGCTTTATTATGTACCCAAATCCCAAACACACAAACCAATTGCAAATTTTAAAGGAAACTATGCTAAAAGGCAAAATCTTTCCCCATATTCTTGTACTACATTTTTCATTAAATTTTTTGATTGTCTAATTACTCGTTACTAATGGTTGAGTGTCATGTTAAAAAGTATGAAACATGCGCTTAGAGTTTAGTGTAGTGGTTCGTCGTCTGACTTGATGCCATGACTGAAGGTGACATTGTGAGAGTTCGAAGACTCATGATGATGGAATGTGTGAATTGGATCTCTTGTGTACACATGGAGACTAGGGTATGACCAGTGAGCTGATTGCGTAACTCGCGGTTTACTTTCGCAGTGATTTTAGGGGCAGATTTATGTGGACTTGGGATTAGTACATAGAAATTGGAATCACCTAAGTATTAAAAGAAAACATGATTTTGAAATGTGTAATTACAATTAAATATTAAATTAGAAATATTCAGAATATCCAATTGGATGAGTAAAGATTTGTGGGGAATGATGAATTGCTTTAATATCAATCTAAATCTAAATCTGCAAAGATCAATTTTGGCCTCACAAGTATTAGCAAAATGATAATTTTGATCCATATGTTTAATCCCTATCAATTTTCATCACACGATTATTTTTTAGTGTCAAAATTCATCACTTCAATCACTCCTCCGGTTAGGATATGCTGGAATCTACAAATATTAAGCGTATTTGTATCCTTTCATAATTAAGATCAAAGCAAATACCAATTTTGGTTCCAAGAGTATTAGCACAATTACAGTTTTAGTTCACATGTTTAATCACTACCAATTTTCATTCAATGACCATTATTTTTATATCAAAATTGATTATGCCTGTCACCACTTATGTTAAAACATGCTGAAATGTGAAAATGGTGATGTTATTTTTGTCCTTTCATAAATCTAAGATAGAGATTAGAAAAAATGATATATTTGGTTTAATTTTTCTTGTTTTCGTTCCCTGTTGTTTTTTGCTCAAACTGGATGGATTGCTCGAGTAATTTCATGGTTGTCTTCTACTTGTATTCGTCCGCCAAGAGCCTCATTACTTCTCACTCACACTTCTCATTTTCAACAACGTTCAAGTATTCTTCTTTCTTAGCCTAGTACTTTTTCTCGCTCATAGGGGTGACCAAAGTGATTACTTTTGGCATGAAAAATAACTGTCAGATGAAAATCGTTAGTGATTAAACATGTGGATCAAAACTGTCATTTTACTAATACTATTAATATTTGATATGATCTCAATTATGAAAGGACTCAAACACCCTTCATAATTGTAAATTTCGATGTATCCTAACTGGAAGAGTAACTAGAGTGCTGAATTTTGACACTAAAAAATAATCGTGACTCGTGAGATAAAAATTGATAGAGATTAAACATGTGGAATAAAACTACTATTTTACTAATATTCGTGACACCGAAATTAATATTTGCTCCTAAAAATTTGATTAATCCTTGTAGGCTGCATCCGTTGGCCGTTTAATCATCCGACGGACAGTAAGTTTATACCTACAACACGTGTCACTGTTCAATGGTCCATCCCTCCCTCGTCCCTACTTGACTCAAATCTAACCATGGTTAAAACTTAACCGCGGCACTATATACTTCAACTCTACCAAAGCCTTATCTTCTGTGTAGTACACTGTCCTTCCTTCTACCAAATCTAAGCTTTGTTAATGGTGCTTCAGATCTGAAACTCCCCAAACACTGACTTCATTTCAGCGTCGACCAATCTAGCTTGTGGGATTACAGATTTAGGCTTTCTCAAGTCTCAACGACAATGGCGTACTCCTTTCTCGACGAAGTGCTGGAACACGTGTTCTCGTTTCTCAGCTCCGACAAGGACCGGAACGCGGTCTCCTTGGTGTGCAAGTCGTGGTACGACATCGAGAGGATTTGCCGGAGGAGGGTGTTCGTCGGGAACTGTTACGCCGTCAGCCCTGAGATCGTGATCCGCCGATTCCCGGAGGTCCGGGCGGTGGAGCTCAAGGGGAAGCCTCATTTCGCGGATTTCAATCTGGTGCCTGAGGGTTGGGGAGGGTTTTTCCACCCCTGGGTGGAGGCAATGGCGCCGGTTTACCCTTGGCTTGAGGAGATTAGGTTAAAGCGAATGGTTGTTACGGATGAGACCTTGGAGTTGATTTCTAGGTCTTTTAAGAACTTCAAGGTCCTTTCGCTCTCCATTTGTGAGGGCTTCACTACTGATGGCCTTGCTGCTATTGCCGCCAATTGCAGGTCAAATTTCTATGGCTTTTACCTTCTCTTAGTTGGAGAGGGGTCATTGATGAAAAATGGTGGAAATATTTGAATATTTGGGTTTGTTTTCTGAGTGTTTAGTCTCTGGTGGAGGGGAGAGCAAAGATTGAGGCCATATATGACTTTCTTATTCAATGCTTGAGTTTTAGGAATTTATTCACTCTTATAGCTTTGGTTTTTATCAGCTTCTCCTTTCATTCTGCACGGTTGCTCTTTGGAGCTACTTGAAATTGGAAAAATGTGGAGGGGACTATGAAGGGTTATGCTTTTTATTTGGTAAAACAATTTAGGAGGTCACCAATCTGTTCTTCTATTGTGTTTGTATCTTCACTTTTTTCACATAGAAATTGGGAACCTTGTTATAGGAATTGCTAGCCATGATTTCAGATGCACTGAGCCTATGGATTAGTACAGAGCATAGGTTATTGATTTTAGCCAAGAGAAGAAGAAGAAGATGAAAGAATAAGCAACAAAATGCAGTCCTCCCATCCAAGGTCCCAGTAACTCTTATACAGTAAAAGAGTGTCTTGTAATAAAACTTCTTGAGTTCAGTAGTTACACTGATTATTTTGGTATTAGTTTCTGTTGATTGGTTTTTCTTGCAGTTGCCACAGACTAAAGTTACAAAATGGAATTTTCTATGTTCTCAGTTAATTAAAGAACTCAAAGAAGCCTGTAGGAGCTTATCTTACAGTCTCTTTGAGATACAAGTATTTTCTGTAATTTTAGATTTTTTTTTTCTTTCCTCTTGAATTATAAGTTTCTTGAATGCTTGCTTGGAATGTATTATCAAAATTATTGTTATACTGACTGTTGTATTGGGTTTTTTTGTGGAATGTTTAAGGAATTTGAAAGAGCTAAACTTGAGGGAGAGTGATGTTGAGGACCTGAGTGGGCATTGGCTGAGTCATTTCCCCGATAACTGCACATCTCTAGTGTCACTTGACATTACTTGCTTGGGCTCTGAGGTGAGTTTCTCAGCACTTGAGCGCCTGGTTGCACGGTGTCCTAACCTGAGGACTCTTCGCCTCAACCGTGCTGTGCCACTTGAGAAGCTTCCCAACCTACTTCGGTGTACTCCCCAGTTGGTTGAGTTGGGTACAGGTGGCTACACTGCTGAGGTCCGCCCTGATGTCTTGTCAAACCTGGCAGATGCTTTTGCAGGCTGCAAGCAACTTAAAGGCTTGTCTGGGTTTTGGGACGTGGTTCCAGCTTACCTTCCAGCAATGTATTCAGTCTGCCCTGGAATCACCTCTTTGAATTTAAGCTATGCTATTATTCAAAGCCCTGATCTTATCAAGCTTGTAAGCCAGTGTTGCAATTTGCAACGGCTATGGGTATGTCTTGTTTTATTTGTTTCTTCTGTGTTTTAATCTACTTTAATTTTTTTCCTCTTAGCTGTGACACAGAAATTCAATGTACTGCATTTGGTCCAAATTTGATGGCATGTGAAATTTAGACATCAAATCCTTTTGGCATACCCTCCAATTAGTGTATTCGTCAGAAAGAACAAAAATTGCTGATTAGTGCTCTGCTTAAATGTTGGTTAAAGTAATATGTAGGTGTCAATTTCTTGCATTTTATCAACCATCCCACCAATCCACCAGGCATATATAATTGATTTATATAAATAAATTTATTTATAGGGAGTATCTTATACTTCTTTCATCACATAGTAACTAATGACAAAGGTGTGGTGTCTACAGGTGATGGATTACATTGAAGATACAGGGCTTGAGGCCCTTGCTGCATCTTGTAAGGACCTTCAAGAACTTAGGGTGTTTCCTTCTGACCCCTATGCTGTTGAGGGAAATGTAGATTTAACAGAACAAGGCCTTGTTGCTGTTTCTAAGGGTTGCCCCAAACTGCAGTCAGTATTATACTTCTGCCGCCGAATGACAAATGCTGCACTGGCAACTATTGCTCAGAATAGTCCTAATTTTATCCGGTTTCGTCTTTGCATAATTGAGCCTCGGGCTCCTGATTACCTGACCTGCGAAGCACTTGATACTGGTTTTGGAGCCATTGTAAAACACTGCAAAGAATTGCGGCGACTTTCCCTCTCTGGCCTCCTCACTGATCGGGTGTTTGAGTATATTGGGACTTACGCGAAGAAGTTAGAGATGCTTTCTATCGCCTTTGCTGGGGATACTGACTTGGGCCTCAACCATGTGCTGTCAGGTTGTGAAAGCCTCCGAAAGTTGGAGATAAGAGACTGCCCATTTGGGGATGATGCTCTCTTGGCCAACGCTGCAAAGCTGGAGACAATGCGATCCCTTTGGATGTCTTCTTGTTCGGTGAGTTTCGGAGCATGCAAGATGCTAGCTAAGAAGATGCCCGGGCTTAACGTTGAAGTTATAGATGAAAGTGACCCTCCAGGTTCAAGGCTGGAAAGCATTCCTGTTGAGAGATTATACATATACCGAACAGTTTCAGGACCTAGGTCCGATAAGCCTGCCTTCGTTTGGATGATGGATAACGATGCAACACCGAGGTGTTCTTGACATTCTTCTTCTGCAGGGAGCAGGGAAATTTGTATTTTTCTTGGCATTAATTAGTAGTTCTTGTGGTGGTTGAAGTGCTGAAGAGAGGCTACTCTAGGCATGAGGAGTTGAGAAGCCATATTATTTTAGCCTTGGCTGAGGTATTCCACAGAAATTAGCAACTCCCCCAGACTAAAAGAGATTAAACTCTTCATATTGCACTGTGTATCAATTGTTTTTTCTCCCATTTCCTCTCCACATCTCCCTATGTGTTCTTGATAGACTTGCAGATCAGTTTCAGCTCTTTGCAGGGCCAAATGCAGACTTGTGCTATAATGTATTTCATGATTAATAAATTTTATTGCCTTATTACTCTCATGTGCTATAAACTTAAAGATTCATGCCGGGTAACCAGATGGCAAGAGATCTACACTTGTAACAACCACAAGGTCACGAATTTGAATTCTTGTCCTCTTAGGTTGAGCCGGTTAGGCAGTTAGCTATGAATAACCTATGTTGGTTTACTTTATTGTGGTCTTTTGGCGGCTATTATCACAAGGCGGGATTTACTTACACCCAAAAGGGTTGTGGGCTTCATTCGTCATCTAAAAGTGATTCATGCCTACAATGCTCAATGCATGCAAGCAAGGAAGCAAAAGACTTACACCTAAAAGGGTTGTGGGCTTCTTTCGTCATCTAAAAGTGATTCATGCCTACAATGCTCAATGCATGTAAGCAAGGAAGCAAAAGACTGTTGAGGAAGTCTTTAAAATTAAAGCATGTGCTCCATCTCAATTAAATTTTATGTGCGATGGTTTTGATACCAAATTGAAAACATGTGCTCTATCGTTTAAATTGAAAGTGCTAATAATTAGATTGCACATTTATATTTATATATTAGGAGTATATGCTAACACTTAAAGGCACTATATAATGTCTGTCTGCTTTTCATCAGGCAAGTCTGCATCTTTCCTCTTTAAATGCCCTTTTTGTTGCCTTCATTCTACTGCTTCTTACTTTGCTTTTTCTGTACCCTTGAAAGCAGCACATCTAGTAAAGAGACTCTGGGAATTGGGGCCTCCTTTCATTCCCCTCTTTTGAATCTGATTCTGATTCTGATACCCAATCTGTAAAAAAGATTTTGAAATCGCTTCTTTCATTTCATTCCAATATGATTCCATTCCTGCAGTAATGTAATGCTACTTGTCAAATTCTCATTGAGATTTCAGGGTATTTTTGTGGTGATCAGAATGGTTTATTCCACTCTTCAAAATACTTGAATGAGAATAATAATTATTCGGTAAAAGTGATGTGTACTATTAGAATAATTTAACTAGCTGGTTTAGTCTCCCATTTGATCTTATTACCAATATATATAGATTTAAAGAAGAAGAGAAGGAAAAGTGAATAGATTCAGGGATAGACAATAAGATGGACTGGAGGGGCTAAAAAGTAAGAAAGAAAAAGTAAAGCAAAGAAAGCAAAAAGGGCATAGTTTTGCGTGATGTCTATATTATGTGTGGCTTTTAAATATGCTTATATTTATGCCGGAATATTCTGATTCATTAGTACTAATGCAAAAGACATGATAAAGAGATGTACAAACTAGTATAGATTAGACAAACACCATCATACAACACGAACACAAGAACCGCACCCAAAATTCTTGTAAAGTTTGAGTGGAATCTGATTGTTTAAATATTGTTTGTCTACTAAACTTGCCAACTTTAAATTATTCAAAAACGTTATCGTTTTTTACCCAGGCACTTTGACATGGTGTTTTTCTGTTATATTTGCAAATCAACAAATCAGCTAGCTCATATTCTGGCAAGGGCTATTGATTCATATGTTGGTGCATCTTGTTGGATTTCTTCTGTTTTTTTGTGTATTCAATATTGATTTCTTATAATATGAATTTGAATAATGACAATAAGATTATTATTATTGAGTTACGGTATTCAAGTAATTTAAATATTTAATATTCTCTCCCAGTATGATCTTTTTCTATGGTTTAAAGCGCGGCCATGTAACCAAAAGCAATAAATTATAATATCAACCATAAATAAATATTTATTTTTAATATATTGAAGGTACATATATATATTTTTGAAAACCACTGAAGGTACATATATGTATACTGAAAGTTCATTATTTGGTAGTGCCAAATAATGAACCTTCAATACACAAATAATGTAACTTTAAAAAAATCTAGTGTATTAAAAATGTGCCTTATGTCAATGGTCTACCTTAACTATGGTCCATGGTATAATGATAGACCAAAAGCCTACCTAATTGGAAGCAAACTTAGGCTATCTCTCTAAAAAAAATGGGTCCACTTCCACATCACTCAATTTGCAATTCATTTACTATTCACACTACATCCCTGCAATATCACATCACTTTAAAATATTAATAAATAAATAAAATAGAAAAGAAAAAAATAAAAAAGTAAATAAACAATTAAAAAAGAAAGTACAAAAACGGACGCAGCTGCTGCGACAACTTTATATGGATTGCAAATTTGCAAGTTATGCAAATTTGTAATCCAACTAAACAATACAAAGAAAATATACCTTTCAAAAAAAAATACAAAGAAAATATAAATATTTTATTATTACATGTCATCTTGCCACATCACATTGCCAATGGTCTCTTTGCAGGAATGATGACAATCTTAGTTAGGGGAAGCTATCTTGTGGAAAGTTCTAAAACCCTATTCACAACACAAGAAGATATGGGCGGGCCAATGACTAGGGATGACAACAATTTTGTTCGAACTCAATCAGGCACGGTAGAAAGTATACAAATGGTTCTGGTTGTAGGGAAATGATTCTCGAAAATCACTAGAAAATGGAAAAATACAATAAATATATATCCACAAAGGATAATTAACCAGGAAAATAAAACCTACAAAAGGTTGAATAAATCTGGAAATGCCAAAGGATGAAAATCGGACGATCTCGAGGTGGTTGGAAGCACGAGTCGTGTTGCCACTATCCTTAAAACCTTATTTACCGCCTCTCGGGGTGCTGGAGCGTTGCGGTCTAGATTTCCCAGGATAAAACGTACTACGATACCTGCGTTTGAGCACTCAAACTTGGTATCTGGCGAACTAGGACGTGGGATGAACGCATGTGGCTTGAAGGAGTGATGAGCAGTGTTTTGAGGAGAAAATTTGTGTATTTTCGTGTAGCTTGGTGTATTTACAAACTGCTGCTCACCTACGAATATATAGTAGAGGAAATGGATCATAGCATTAATCATGTCATTAATATAATCCATTACGCACAAAATAATTCTGAAAAATAATGATTGGAATTAATCAAATCAATTCCGTAATAGCAAGAGTCATTTTTGAGCGAACACAATAGGTGAAACGTCGCGTTTGAGAGGTCACGGGAGTCGCGGTGCGAGACATGGTTCCAGTCTGCAAACCATCGAGACATCAGTCGTGCCGCGAGACGTCAAGCAGTGCATGCCGCGAGACATCGAACTACCTCTCGATGTCTCGGTCGAGAGATCAACTTGATCTCTCGTGTGGTTCAGAGATGGAAAACTTGTTCAAAAATATGGCATAACTTATGCCAGCAAGGCTAGCCAATTTTCCAAACGACATCCGTGCCCGCGTACACGAGTTAAGCCTTTTCAGGCTCAGTTTGAGATTTGATTTGTACCCATGTGCGCGAGAGAGAGCCTCTATGCCATACAAGTCAATTAGCCTTAAAAAGGCTCTTGTATTTATAGTGGGGCAAATCCTCATTCCAACCAATGTGGGACAAAGCTACATAAGCTTTTCCTCACTTCAAATTCCATCTCAAATGGGTCTACTTTGAGAACTAATTTCTCATTCACCCATTATCCATTTTGAACGTACAATATATGAATCTTTTCGTCTAACTACGAAGAACCCGAATTCACATTAATCCGACCCAAATTGGATGTGGACCCCACTTTAAATTGTACCACAAAATGACCAACTGCCAACACTCGGCAGGCAGATAGAACTGAAAGAAGCAAAATGTTGTTAACTCCATTAATGCTAGCTATAATGATCGAAGTGGATGATATGGACTAGAAAAAACTACTATAAGAAATAAGTTTAGTTTCATTTAACTTTTAATTAAATATTACCATAATTATATTTAGTAATTTATCATATATAAAATTCTGACTTTAATAATATTAATCATATCACAATTATTTGTTTTTCAATGATGACATGGTATGCTGACTTTATCAACTAATGAATTCTACAACTATAAGTTCTAAAGAAATTATATGCTCTTATTTAAAAAAAATATTTTAATATAATTGAGACTAGTATTTTCACCCGTGTTATGCACGGAATGGATTTATTATAACTGCATTGAGGAATGAAGGAAAATTTATGACTGTATTTTATACAAATGAAAATAGGCGCTTAGGCTATTAGAAAAAATAAATTTACTCACCATTAAATTTCGAATGAACTAGATTAAATGCTGAAGAACCAACAGTTGTTTGCAATACCAACTCATTTTCTAAAAGAAAAAACACAAAAGGATCAATATTTAGACGATTCTCATAGAATGATTCGTACTTTAAATACACAACTATGAATGCATATCCTATTTGTAATATTAAATCTTATATATTAATTGCATATATATATATTATTTGGTTTGCTAACCATTGCAATATTTTTTAGAAATAATAAAATTAAATAAGTACATAATAATTAACACATTAATTGGAGTAAATCAATAATTTAAAAAAATAAATAAATCAAAATTCGTATATAATAAAATGCAAATGTTATTATAGATAATTTGAATTTGAGTTGTATTACCATTCATATGTATATTAATAGGTGTTCTTGGAGAGCAAACAATAAATTCATCGTACAATGTTTACTACCGACCACTACAATTATTTATACCCAAGGAAGGAAAATTACTAATTTCATTTTATCTAAATAAAATAGTTAGGTACACTACTGAGATAACAAATTTGCTTACAATTAAAATGAGATTAGCTGACTAAATGCTAGTGCACCAACACTATGTTCTAACAACGGTTGAACATTATCGAACAACGTATTTGGTTGGAGCAACAATTTTTGTGTATTATTCTAATTACACAATGACTCGTTTTCTCAAAAAATAAAATGTCCTAGTTAAATCAATTGTCAAGGAGTGACTCGTAATATGAATAAATAACGAAGAATCCATTCAGTAATAAACATTTCATTTTATATGTTAATTAGATATTTACTACTTAGTCATTTTTATTTTACAATTTTTAATTACATATTGTATTCAAGATGAACATAACCCAATGCAACACTTTCTATAATTTTCTAGGTAAAAAAACAAAACCTTGTTGCCCAAAATGACGTTACTTTGGGGTTGTTTATATATATATATATATATATATATATATATATATTTGGTTCCCCGTTTCATTTGGTCATGTTGGTTCTTCTGCTTTGGGTGTCTCAATTTGAGAAACCCTAATCTTTGTAAACTTGTACTCTTAAATAATTTAAGATCTGTGTTTCTTAATTTGAAAAATCCTAGTCCGAATTTGGTCCAGTCTCCAAAACACGGATGCGTGTATACCCTTTAATTTCTCGGTCTTTTCTCCTCAATTTGAGAAGACATGCAGGTGCTATCAGATAATTGAACCCATGTATGCGTTTCTCAATTTGAGAAACCATAGTCTGGTTTCTCAAACTAAAAAATTCAAAAATTGAATTATCAGTATGAGAAAACCAAGTATGGAGTTATAAAGTATATAGATAATAACGAAAAGAGTTAATACCCAAAATGGTACCTTGACTATAGCAAAATTCACAAATTGGTCCTCGATTATTAATTGAATCCAATTAAATCCTTCACTTTTCAATTTTTACCCAATTTAGTCCCCTGTTAGTTTCACCATCTACTTGCCGTGAAATCCAAGGATATATATGTAATTTCACAAGCTACCTGCGTTCTCTCTCACCTGGTTGTTATGAGATATAAAAGAAGCCCTAATTCTTCTTCTTTTTTTTTTTTAGAACGTAAATGCTAGGTGAATCGACGTGAAGTGTTGCGAATTGTTGCCCAAAATTTGTTATTGTCGATTATGCTTGTCACCCAATTCGCTGGGACTCAATTCACGCCTCACAAATTATCGCCCAACAAAGACTCAACTGTTGTCAGCATGGAGCAATTGCTACCCACAAATTGAAGTTGTATTACCATATTTAACAATATTACGTAAACCTTAATAGTATATGAGTGTTTTGGACGAAAAATTAAAATAGAGGATTTTTTTTTTTTGAATACTACTAACTCTATTACAATGCAGTATATGTTCATAACTACTTTCTCAACCTATTGAAGCACAAGAGTAAGTATTGCATCCACTGAGGCTCGAACCCACCACCTCCCGTATAAAGGGAAGGGATTTTGTTTTTATTAATAGTATAGATTTTTTATACATAAGGTATAAATGTATAATAGTATAATTGCAAAATATTAGTATATTTACCTAATAATTACTATGGTAATTAATGAAATAATTACACATATATTAGTATAGTTGACTAATAATTGTTATGATAATTAAGCTAAAAATTACCATAATAATAGTATAATTACAATTAAACATTGTGTGTTGATTTTTTTAAATAATTATTACAATAATTTTTTTGATTATATACATACATATATATATATATATATATATATATATATATATATATATATATATATATATATATATATATTCTATACTGAATAAAAGTATAATTGCACATTATTAATATAATTATCTAATAATTATTATGATAATTAAGAAATTTTAACTGATTAGATATAAGTATAATTAACTAATAATTATTATATTTTAAAAAAATTAATAATTATTATGTTAATTAAGCTAGTAAATACATGGATATTAGTATAATTACAATTATACAATGGTGTCTCGTCATTAATATTATTTTCAAAATGAACTAACAAAATATATGCGCCCATGACCTAATGGATAAGGCGCTTGACTTTTAATCAAGCGATTGTGGGTTCGAGTCCCATTGGGCGTGTATTTCCTTAAAAATAAGTATAAATACATGTGTAATTGCAAAATATTAATATAATTACCTGATAATTATTATGTTAATTAAGTTAATAAATACATGGATCATAATAGAATTATAATATGAAATTGGTTGGACCGATTATGTTTTCTAATATTTTTCTTGCTTAAATTAGAGCAAATAATTGTCCAATTACCCGTGCGATGCACCGATAAATTTTTTATTGTATATTTAGATAATAAAATTAAAGATGAAATTATTAAAAAAATATAATATTGAACGTGTACATTTATTTGATTATAAGATTATTGCAAAATTATCATCAATTAATTGAATAATATATGACTTGTTTGTCTACAATTATCTTAAAAAGATCGGTATGTAATATGACTTATGTAATTATATTATTACTAAAATAAATATGGAAAAAAGGAAAAATAATTTAATTTTAATTATTATACAAATAAATCCAACGACTATTGCTTAATTACCATAATAATTATTAGGCAATTACACAAATATATGTGTAATTATTTTTTTTATACCTTAAGCATATTCATTTTCACCCTATTGCATTTAGTTTTTCTTCTTCCTCCATATGTGAATGAATTAATTGTAATTATTATAAAAAATCCAACAACCCATGTTTAATTGTAATTATACTAATATATGTGTAATTATTAGCTTAATTAACATAATAATTATTATTCAATTATACTAATATTTGTGTAATTAAATTCTTAATTACCATAATAATTATTACATAATTATATTGGTTGAAAATATTGTAATACCTGTGTATTGAATAATGACTGAAAATGTAATAAGCATCCAAATACTCTTAATTTTCATTCCTGTTTTCTACCATATATATGGAAATAAAAAATGTAAAAAAATTATATATACCATCTATATGGAAGTTGGTCAAAATAGAAAACTAATTATACCTTACATAATATTACCAATTATGTTATTACCTAATTAATATGTCTTTTCTACATGGTATTATGCAATTACGTTAATACGTGCATATAAAAACAATATTACCAATTAATAGATATTAGTTAATTTCAATTTTACATTTTCTTACAAAATAAGTTTTATTAATTATTTGACCAATAAAATATTTAATTAATTGAGCTACAAAAGGTTGGGCGGGAAAAATGAAATATGAGGATTTTACTTTTGTATATAGTCTAGATTAATAAGTCTTTTTTCACACGGTATTAATGTATTATGTTATTACGTTAATACGTTAATATAAAAACAATATTACCAACTATTATATATTAGTTAATTTTCATTTTACATTTTCTTACCAAATAAGTTTTATTAATTATTTGACCAATAAAATATTTAATTAATTGACTACAAAACTTTGCGCGGGAAAATGACATAGGAAGATTTTACTTTTATATATAGTATAAATTTTAACATTACGTATTAATATTGAGTATTTATTTTGTGTATCGTGCATATAAAATACTAGTAACATTAAGAAAATCATTTACTTTAAAATAAAATTGTTATGACATAATTATTATTTTTACTTCTAACTATCTACAACAATACTACTTTTTACTACCCCTCCATCTTATTTAAGGGAGTGTATTCAATCAAGATTTTTATAAAGTAATGAATTTTAAATGACTTTTGTAAATTCTTTCTAAACCTCCATAGAATATTTTAAACTTTCAACTTTATACAACTCCATAATTAAAGTCTGCATAACAAATATTTATAAAATTTTAACAACTTTTTTTTTAAAGCAAAAAAAAAAAAACTTTAAATTGAATAAACCCTTATAAACATTGCATAACTTCTATTAATAAATTATTTATAATTTTCTTATAAAAACTTTTATATTATATAATATTTTTTTTATAAATCATAAATAAATTAATGTATTGCAAAAAATAAAAATAAAAAAATTGATTGTCACAAAAATATGGTGTATATTATATTATATTATACATAAAAGACAATAGCCATCAATTTCACTAAATGATTGTCTGTAGTTCTAAAAAAACATAAAAAAAAACTCAATTATATTAAAAATTGTAGTATTGTTGCGAACAAAAACTAGATTTTGTTGCCATTCAAAAAATTTGCTGCTAATTGCATCAAAATTTTGTTGATGTTCACAACACAAATTTTAAATATAATTTCTTTTGTATAAATATGTGTAAAATAAAAAGAGAAATAAAAAGTATATGAATATATGTATGAGAGGAGTTAATTCCAGCAATGGTCCCCCGACTATGTTGATTTTCCAAAATTGGTCCTTGTCTTTTAATTTGGACGAAAAAGACACTTGACTATCGATTTTGTTCCGACATTGGTCCTTCCATTAACATGGCATTAGATAAGTGTTAAGTGAAGGGGTAAAAGGGTCATTTTCTTTGTTGGGTTTCTTTGTCCTCACGCTGGTCCTTCCCTGATCTGCCGAGCAACAATGATGAGGCATTTTGACAACATTGTTGTTCTAAATGGTGGGCGGATTGTGGAAGAAGGATCCCACGACTCACTGATGGCAAAAAACGGTTTGTATGTCCGCTTGATGCAACCTCAATTCGGGAAAGGATTGCGTCAGCATAGACTCATTTAAGTTGGATTGTAAATGGTCTTTAGCAATAGGTGATGGGCTTCTTCCACATCTCTACCAAATCCTCACGTTCTTTAAAGTGCTGGAGACATTGTTTCTGTTAGTTGAGTGATTTACTCTCAGCTTCTCAATTCAAATTTGAATTGAGTGGCTGAGAGTCCATCCCCTTTCCCCTTCTCTTGTATAAATAGGTAGTCATTTACAATGTAAAACATCAGTGAGTAATATACTTCAGTGTACTGTTCTATCTTTCTACATGGTATCAGAGCGAGGTTGAGGGAGAGTGACCGAGTGGGCTTTGGTCGGAGCAGTGCCGCGACCTCGCCGGAGAAGTTTCGCCGCCATCGAGATCCCCACGCGCCGCCGCTGTCCGCCACCTCGTAGTCCACGCGCCGGCGCGTGAGCGGTTTTCCGGCGTCGTCTCCGGCCGAAAATGGCATCATCGGTCTCGTCTCAGGGAGCCCATTCGACCTAGGTATGTTTTATGGTGTGTTAGGTTAACAAAGGTGGGGGCAGCGAGAGGTTTGGCGAGTCGGGGTGCTGCTGCGTTTGTTTTGTTTTGTTCTTTGGTTGGTAGGGTTTGTTTTGAGGCCATATGGCTGAAGGGAGGACTATAACAGTGGTGTCAACCCCATCTAAGTTAATTGATGTGGTACTTGCACCTGATGGGTCTAATTTTGGTGAGTGGGAGTTTTTAATTAAAGTTAATTTGGGTGGCATGGGAAAGGATGGACACTTAACAGAAGTCTGTCCAACTGGATCTCCTGACACGGTTAGTCAGTGGAAGAGTGATGATAAAGCTATTTTCTCTCGAATCATTAACTGTATTGACAAGAAAATAATTTTGTCAATGAAGCATTGTACAACTGTGAAAGAAGTATGGGATCTAGTACATAAATGGTTTAGTGGGACATATAACCTAAGGAGGTTGTATCAATTGTCTCAAAATGTCTATCGTCCTTCTCGAAATGGACGAGACATTAGAGACTATTATTATGAGTTCAAGAATGCTAGTGATGCTTTGTGCGCTGCTATGCCAATCTCAAATGACGTGGCTCAAATGAAGAAACAACGTGACCAACTGCTTGTGTTTAGTTGGATCTCAGGGTTAGGTAAGGAGTATGATGTTCTCTAATCGCAGTTGTTGGGGGACAAAGAGTTAGAATCACTGGATCAAGTCTTTGCGAGGGTCCAGAATGCATCAGGTAACATTAGTAGTGAAGACGTGTCAGAAAGACACGTTTTCTTATCGCAGGATAATATGGTTGAGGAGAAAGCACTGCTGTCACAAGGGAATGTCAGCGATAATCGAGGTGGCCGATTCCGGGGGCGTGGTCGAGGAGGACGTGGTGGAGGACGCGGAGGACCGAGGGTATGTTATAACTGCGTGGACCCGAATCATTTACGTAATCAGTGTCCTAAACCATTTTGTTATGCTTGTGGAGACCCCGGTCACTTGCGCAATCAATGCCCGAAACTGGTCCGACCACAAAGGTTTGCTAATTCTGTCATGAAACCAGAAGGACATACAATAGTGGTGACTGATGAGGAATTAGCTTTGTTCAACCAGCTGAAGGTGTCTTCCTCGCCACCTCCAACTAATCATGACTCTGTGTCGTCTCGTTCGGCTACGTTCGTCCAAACAGGTAATCCTGTCGCATGTGTTTCTTCTTCTTCATCTCGGAAATGGGTCATTGACTCAGGAGCTAGTGACCATATGTCAGGTAATCCGAGTCTCTTTTCCACATATTTTCCTTTTAATTGTGGTCCTACAGTTACCCTAGCAGATGGTTCTTCCACCACTGTCTTGGGTAAAGGTAATGCAACTGCTACTCCGGGGTTATCCCTTTCGTCTGTTTTGTATCTTCCAAAGTTCCCNCTTCTTCTTCATCTCGGAAATGGGTCATTGACTCAGGAGCTAGTGACCATATGTCAGGTAATCCGAGTCTCTTTTCCACATATTTTCCTTTTAATTGTGGTCCTACAGTTACCCTAGCAGATGGTTCTTCCACCACTGTCTTGGGTAAAGGTAATGCAACTGCTACTCCGGGGTTATCCCTTTCGTCTGTTTTGTATCTTCCAAAGTTCCCTTTCAATTTACTCTCTATAAGCCAGATCACTCGAACTCTAAATTGTTGTGTGTTGTTTTTCCCTGGTTATTGTTTGTTCCAAGATCTGTTGACGAAGGAGATTATTGGTAAAGGGAAGGAGACTGGTGGGTTGTATGTGTTGGATCAACTGGTTCCTCGTAGGGTTGCTTCTGTCAGTCTGCTGGGAAACACAACTCCTTTCCAATTACATTGTCGGTATGGTCATCGAAACACAACTCCTTTCCAATTACATTGTCGGTATGGTCATCCGTCTCTACCTACTTTCCAATTACATTGTCGGTATGGTCATCCGTCTCTACCTACGTTCCAATTACATTGTCGGTATGGTCATCCGTCTCTACCTACGTTGAAGAAATTGTGTCCAAATTTAGAGTCTTTATCTGTTTTACAGTGTGAGTCGTGCGAAAATTTAGAGTCTTTATCTGTTTTACAGTGTGAGTCGTGCGAACTTGCCAAACACTGTCGGGGAACTTATTTACCTAGGGTCAATAATAGGGTGGAGTCGTTATTTCAATTGGTTCACACGGATGTGTGGGGTCCATGTCGTGTGTCTTCAAAATCAGGGGTTAGGTACTTCGTAACCTTTGTAGATGATTTTTCGAGACATACTTGGTTATATTTAATGAAGTCTAGAGATGAGTTATTTACTATTTTCTGTAACTTCTGTGTTATGATCAAAACTCAGTTTAATAAAAGTGTTCAAGTTTTGCGTAGTGATAATGCTCTTGAATATTTCTCTAGCCCCTTCTCAACTTATATGAGTCAGAATGGAATGATACATCAGTCCTCTTGTGTGGGTAGGTCTCAACAGAATGGTATCGCAGAGCGAAAGAATCGCTATCTGTTGGAGGTCGCTCGAGCCCTATTGTTTCAGATGAAAGTCCCTAAAATATTTTGGTCGGATGTTGTCTATACAACTTCCTTCTTGATTAATCGACTACCGTCTAGTGTCCTCCGAGCACAGGTTCCGTGCCATCTCGTGTATCCCTCTAGTCCTTTGTTTCACTTGTCTCCTAAAGTGTTTGGCTGCACCTGTTTTGTTCAAGATATTCGCCCCCAGAACGGTAAACTCGACCCAAGAGCTCTTAAATGTATATTCTTAGGATATTCTCCTACTCAAAAGGGATATCGTTGTTATTCTCCTGAGCTAAAGAGGTATTTAGTGTCTGCCGATGTTACGTTCTTTGAGGATACCATATATAATGGGGCAGTTTTCGACCATCCAGACTATGTCACTATGTCAACAGAGGATAATGAGTTTCTCACATATACTGTTACTGTTCCTTCCTCCTGGGTTGAGTCTATACCCAGGCCCCCCGTTACTCAAGTATATAACAGGCGGCTGAAGAAGGTTGTGCGAAAGGTGTCGTCTCGCCCACCAGTCAGCTCTACCTTACCGCAATCTCCGTCAACAGATCTTCCTGTTGCTCTTCGAAAAGGTAAACGTCGTTGTGTTCATCCCATTTCCTCATTTGTGTCTTACAATGATCTGTCACCCTCTTCACGTGTCTTTGTGTCTCAGTTGGAGTCTGTAGTTGTTCTCGAGTCTTTAAAAGAGGCTCTGTCTCATGATGGTTGGCGGCGTGCTATGGAAGAGGAGATGGCCGCTCTTGAGGAGAATCGAACTTGGGATCTTGTTGATCTCCCCATTGGTAAAGCTGTTATTGGGTGTAAGTGGGTTTATGTAGTCAAAATGAACCTGGATGGTTCTGTTGCTAGATTGAAAGCACGCCTAGTTGCTAAAGGGTATGCACAAATTTACGGTGTTGACTATACAAAGACGTTTTCCCCCGTAGCCAAATTGACTTCTGTACGGATTTTCATTTCATTAGCTGCCGTTAATCATTGGCCTTTGTATCAGCTAGATGTGAAGAACACATTTTTACATGGTGATTTGACCGAGGAAGTTTATATGGAGCAACCACCTGGGTTCGTTGCTCAAGGGGAGTCAGGGAAGGTGTGCAAACTGAAGAAGTCCTTATATGGTTTGAAGCAATCTCCGCGTGCGTGGTTTGGAAGGTTTAGTAGTGCGGTCGTCAAGTTTGGTATGCAGAGGAGTGCTTGTGACCATACGGTATTTTATAAGCACACGAGTTATGGCTGTGTTTTATTAATTGTATATGTGGATGATATAGTAATCACAGGGAGCGACGCTGGAGGAATTGATGCTCTTAAGTCCTTTCTCAAGGACGAGTTTCATACTAAGGATTTAGGTATACTAAAATACTTTCTGGGTATTGAAGTTTCCCGATCCAAGAAAGGCATTTTTCTTTCACAAAGAAAGTATGTGTTGGACCTGCTTGATGACACTGGTATGCTGGGGGCGAAGCCGTGTGACACTGCCATGGATCCTGGTGCCAAACTTGTAGCTGGAGAAGGAGAGGCGTTTGACAATCCAGAGAGGTACAGGAGGTTAGTGGGAAAGCTTAATTATCTCACTATTACTCGTCCTGATATTGCGTTTCCTATTAGCGTGGTGAGTCAATTTATGAGTGAACCTACACATACTCATTGGGAGGCAGCTATCCGGATCGTGAAATATTTGAAGGGTGCTCCGGGGAAAGGGGTCTTGTGTGCAGATTATGGGCACACTTGTGTTGAGGCGTTTTCTAATGCTGATTGGGCTGGGTCTCCGAGTGACAGAAGATCAACGACAGGTTATTGTGTGTTCGTGGGAGACAACTTGGTTTCATGGAAGAGCAAGAAACAGAGTGTCGTAGCCCAGTCTAGTGCAGAGTCTGAGTACAGGGCCATGGCTCACGTCACGAGTGAGGTTGTTTGGGTACACAATATTTTGAGGGAAATTGGTGTAGAGGTGCAGCTACCAGTGAGTTTATGGTGTGATAATCGTGCTGTCATACACATTGCTAATAATCCTGTCTTCCACGAGCGAACCAAGCATATTGAGGTGGATTGCCATTTCATACGAGAGAAGGTGCAACATGGGTTGATATCGACAGTGCAGGTTCGAAGTGCTGATCAATTAGCTGATGTGTTTACCAAGAGTCTGGGTAAGAGTCGGGTTGAATATATATGTAACAAGCTGGGCATTGTTGATATTTATGCTCCAACTTGAGGGGGAGTGTTAGTTGAGTGATTTACTCTCAGCTTCTCAATTCAAATTTGAATTGAGTGGCTGAGAGTCCATCCCCTTTCCCCTTCTCTTATATAAATAGGTAGTCATTTACAATGTAAAACATCAGTGAGTAATATACTTCAGTGTACTGTTCTATCTTTCTACAGTTTCATTCCAGTCCTCAAAAGCTTTAAGACAGTCCCCTCGGACTGGGTGTATAACAAGAATGACAAAGCTCTCTGCCACCTGCTTCAGTGTCGTGATTGTGATTTGCTCAAAGGTATGCAAATTGGGGTTAAGAACAGGGTTTTGTAGCAATTAGTTAGCTCACTTAAAGTAGAAATTCAGGATTAGAATCATATTTTTTTGGAGGCAGGTATTGAGTTCCAGACTAGCAACTGAATCCCTGTCTCTTTGAATGGTATATTGATTTGTTAATTACAGAATGGATCTAGCTTCTCTTATTACGTTTTCTCCATCTTTCATCTTGGGTGTGCTTAATTCGCGTTGTTGTAGTCGGTTCTTTTATAATTTTTCTTACATGGATGGCATAGAAATCCCATAATAGAAGTGGAAAGGCATTCACTATACCCTTTTGACTTAGAAAGGAGTAGACTGAACTAAGCTTATTTACTTGATTTCCTGCACAAAATGTTCTTCATTATTGCCCTGTTATTCATCTCAGTTACATACATTAATACATATATACAGTTTTCCTGTATAAAATGGTGTTCATTCTTGCCCCTGTTATTCATCTCAGTTGCATATATTGAATGTTGGAAGTTATACTACATATATGTACAGGTTTCCTGCATAAAATGTTGTTCATTCCTGCCACCTCCGTTATTCATCTCAGTTACATATATTGAATGTTGGGAGCTATAATACATATATACAGGTTAAAACACCTCATCATGTCAAAAAATATAAATATAAAATAAAAAGTAAATAAATGAAAAAACAAACTCCGAACCTATTGCTGCGCTTGGAAGCAGAGGAAGAAGAAGGCGTTGATGAGGTGGCCTCCGCCCGCTTCCGGCTCCGAGTTTCGATACAAAAGCCCAAACCCCTCAAAGCAGGGAATCACCTCGCCGCCGCACTCCGACGCGTTCGGATCCGGGCCCTCCATCAACGGCGGCAACGTCTCCATGCCGCCGGGCCTCAGGCTCCCCGTTCGAATCTCGCACGCCGCCGTCAGAGAAGACCCGAAATGTAGACATCCTTGCTTTCTCTTCATTCTTTCTATTCAAGAACGCCCTAAGAGAGCTCTGGTCTCACTCACACTCTCTCCCTCAACTGTGATGCTCCAAAGAAGCAAAATGGGGAGAATTTGCAGCATGGAATCAATATCTATTTGACGGTGAGTACATTAGGGAAAACAAGAGGGAGAAAGAAGGTCATATATAAAAAGACAATTTTACCCCTTCACTTAACACTTATCTAACGCCATGTTAACGGAAGGACCAATGTCGGAACAAAATCAATAGTCAAGTGTCTTTTTTGTCCAAATTAAAAGACAAGGACCAATTTTGAAAAATCAACATAGTCGGGGGACCATTGCTGGAATTAACTCTGTAAAAGTAATAAAATGTACCGCAAAATTTAATAGGATGAAAAGTTTGTCAAGTTCAAACAGAGAAAAAATGTCTATAGAGATATTTGAAAAGTTTGAGGTTGGAGGGTCGGATTTAACTATTTATATTTGTTAAGGAAAAATCTACAGAATCTGATAAAGTGAAAGTTAACAAGTTTTTGAATACAATTAAACTTAAAATCTGAATTAAAAATGCCAAAGACCTTGTGGTCTAGTGACACCTTTGTCCCGGTTCACACTCCCTCAAAAAAAAAAAAAAAAACAAGCTGACTTTTAAAGGTTATTTAAAAGTTGAGATCGGATACCACCAACTTTTAAAGTCGTTCAAGAACTTGTATTCTATTCCTTATATATTTCATTCTTAATAAAATAACATTCCTAATTCTTCAAAATTTATTGTACGAACCAAAGTTGCTATAGGTACGCCCTAATTAGTTTTTGCGGCTCAGCCTCCCGCCCCTCCTTCATCTTCTCTTAACAAAACTAGGAAAAAGAACTTGTTTACACCTGTTCTCTGAGGAAAATTATTGGATGGATTGATAGATGATAATAGTAGACGTCGTTCCTAACTCCTCATCCTCAATATATCTTTTACCATTATAATTTCCGATCGGTCGCCAAAAAGATGTATAAAAGTCTGAAACAAATCCGGAGCTAAATTCGTAAGTTCCGTTATTTTTTATACTGTTTTTTCTTTAGTTTTTTTTTTTTTTCTTACTGTATTTGTTTTAGGTCTTTATAAAGTTTATAAAAATCTAATACAGTTATTCAGTTAACAGGTCTTTAGAACCGTCCCTGCTCTCACTTATTCTTATCCCTTCTGTATGGCATTATGTCAAGCAGAAGCATTATGCATAGTTTACTCGGGGAATTGAAGTGGAAAGAGGAGTAGCCATGGAGGCTCAGCCGCGAGATTGCCATTTTCGGAGATGAGCAAGAAAGAGGTAAGAGATGATACAGATGGAATGTGAACGTTTCTCTGCACAGATGTTTAGCTCACCAGGGTTCTCACGACGGTCCATTCAGACTCTTTACCCCACGACCAAAACTAGTTTGATAAAATGCCTCAACAAACCTCAATTGAAACCTAAACATGGTTTTCCCTTCGTTCGCTTTTATTCTTGCTGTTCTGCTATTCTCCCAACTGTTGAAAGAGAAACCGCGCCAAATTCAAAATTGCATGCCTCCTCTGGGTTTCAGACATTGCCCAGAAAATTGCCTTCAGGGATTAGTGAAGTTGGAAAAAGTAGGAAGAGGGATCTTAAACGGTATTCTGAAATGTTCCGAGATTATACGCAAACGAAAAATTTGAAAGAAGGAAAAGTGCTTCATGGGGAGCTGGTTAGAAATTTAATTGACCCAGATATGCATTTGTATGTTTCCTTGATTAATTTTTATGCAAAATCTGGGGATCTAAGTTCTGCACGCAAAGTGTTTGATCAAATGCCTGAGAGGGATGTTATATCATGGACAGCACTAATCACGGGATTTCTACCTGAAGGGAATGGTAGTGAGAGTGTTAGATTGTTTTGTGAGATGAGGAGAGAAAGTGTGAAGCCTAATGGATTTACATTGGCAACAGTTTTGAAGGGTTGTTCTATGTGCTTGAATTTAGAGTTTGGGAAACAGTTGCATGCTGAGGTAGTAAAATCTGACACCTTTTCTGATGTTTATATTGGTTCTGCGCTTATTGATCTCTATGCTAAATGCCATCAGATGGAGGATGCAAAAACAGTATTTCTTCATATGCCTGACCAGAATTTAGTATCTTGGAATGCGTTGCTTAATGGGTATGCACAAGAAGGTGAATGGCAAGAGGTCTTAAGATTGTTTTGTAGTTTGTCTGAGTCAGAATTTAGATTTAGCAATTATACTTTAAGTACTGTTTTAAAGAGTTGTGCTAATGTGGGTAACTTGAGAGTTGGCCAAGTTCTTCATTCGGTGGCAATCAAGATTGGAAGTGAATTTGATAATTATATAAGCTCTAGTCTAGTAGATATGTATTCCAAGTTTAGATTTCCTGAGGATTCTATGAAAGTATTTAAGAGAATCAGAAGTCCTGATGTTGTTGCATGGAGTACAATGATTAACGGCCTTGATCAACAGGGACATAAAAAAGAAGCATTTCAGCTATTTCAACTGATGAGGCATTCAGATGTGAGGCCTAATCAATTCACTCTTGCAAGTGTTATTAGTGCTGCAGCTGATTTAGGTGATTTACTTTTATGCAAAAGCATCCATGCTTGTGTTTACAAGTTTGGGTTTGACTCTGAGACTGTGGTTAACAACACACTTATCTCAATGTACATGAACTTTGGATCATTTAATGATGGTTACAAGGTTTTTGTTTCTATGGATTCAAGGGATGTGATTTCTTGGAATGGACTTTTATCTGGATTCCATGACAACGAAACATCTCATGAAGGGCCAAAAATCTTCAGACAGATGCTTATTGAAGGTTTCAAGCCAAATATGTACACATTTATCAGCATTCTAAGGTCTTGTTCCAGTTTGTCAAATGTTAGTCTTGGGAAGCAAGTACATGCTCATGTAGTCAAAGAAAACTTGAGTTGTGATTGTTATGTTGGAACTACTCTTATTGACATGTATTCTAAATGTGGGTGCCTAAATGATGTCGAAGTTATTTTCAATAGGTTGACTCAAAAAGATGTGTTCACATGGACAGTGATGACTGCAGGCTATGTACAGAGTGATCAGGGAGAAAAAGCCTTTGAATGTTTAAGTCAAATGTTAAAGGAAGGTGTTAAGCCAAATGAATTCACTCTTGCAAGTTGTGTGAGTGGCACTTCACGTATAGCAAGCCTTAGTAATGGAAGGCAGTTGCATTGCTTAGCAGTTAAATCTGGGCAATTTAGTGATTTGTTTGTGGCCAGTGCATTAGCTGATATGTATGGTAAATGTGGATGCATTGCTGATACTGAAACTCTGTTTGAGGGCATGGGTTCTTGTGATACTGTTTTATGGAACACAATGATATGTTCATACTCCCAGCACGGACAGGGCAAAAAGGCTCTGCAAGCTTTCAGTAGGATGTTGAATGAAGGTACTTTGCCAGATGCGATTACTTTTATTGGTGTCCTTTCTGCATGTAGCCACATGGGCTTAGTTGATGAAGGGAGAAGATATTTTGAGTCAATAAACAACACTTATGGAATCATTCCTTCCATTGAGCACTATGCTTGTATGATTGATATCCTTGGTCGAGCAGGCAAATTTGATGAGGTGAAAAACTTCATTGAGCATATGGAGCTTAGTCCAAATGCATTAATATGGGAGACTGTTCTTGGTGCTTGTACGATTCATGGAAACATTGAATTGGCAGAGAAAGCTGCAAACTTTCTATTTGAATTTGAACCTAAAGTGGAGTCAAGTTACATAATGCTGTCCAATATATATGCTGCCAAAGGGATGTGGAATGATGTTGCAAAGTTGAGAGCATTTATGTCTGATCAGGGCATTAAAAAGGAACCTGGTTGTAGCTGGGTTGAGGTCAATGCTCAAGTCCATGCCTTTTTGTCTCAGGATGCTACACATCCAAGGTTAACTGATATCCACAAAAAACTGGATGAGCTGTATTTACAACTTAATTCAGCAGGCTATATTCCGAACAAGGATTATTCGCTTCATAATGTAACAGACCAAGAAAAAAGAGCAAACCTTCTACATCATAGTGAAAGGCTAGCTCTAGCTTTTGCGCTCATAAATGACAATACTAACAATACCATAAGAATCTTCAAAAACCTACGCATTTGTGGAGATTGCCACGAATTTATGAAGCTGTTGTCAGGCATAACACATCGAGAAATAGTCATTCGTGATGTTACTCACTTCCACCATTTTTGTGATGGCACATGCTCTTGTAATGATTATTGGTGACTTGATCTTGACCAGTTGGCCAGAGTACAATAGTTCTGTGAGCAAGGAGGACTTCAGGCAAGCTGAGTCTGTCAAAGCTGAAAAGAGGTATTTCATTGTGCCTATTGTTTGTATGTGAGTTGTATGGTTTTTGCATAGTGCATTGAGTAGTCCATAAGGAACTGAATTTTTGTTGGTCATTCTATGGTTAATTTATTTGTTACAAGGATCCAATTGCTAGTATCCTTCCTGTGGCAGAGATGAAGCTAAATGCACAAATTTAGGTCGTCTTATGGAAACACACGGTTCCAAGGTTCTGGGGGCATCTTACAAGGATCCAATTGCAAGTTTTAAACAATTTCACAAGTTCTCTGTTGACCATCCTGAGGTAAGTTATTGTTTAGATATGCACTTTAAATTAGTGAATTTAAAATTTTCATATTTAGCAGTGGATGATGTTTGGATGCATCATTTTAGATATACTGGTCATTCGTTTTGAATGAGCTTTCAATTCGGTTTCAGGAAGCCCCTAAGTGCATTCTGGATACCTCTGTCAAGTCCAAGCCTCGAGGAAGTTGGCTTCCTGGTTCAGTTCTGAATATAGCTGAGTGTTGCTTGCTGCCAAGCAGTTACCCCAGAAAGCAGGACAACAGCTTGGCCATTGTATGGAGAGCTGAAGGGCGTGACGATGAGGATGTTAATTGCATGTCACTGAAAGAGCTCAGAGAACATGTGATGTATGCTTGAGTATAATACTATAATGCTTTCTTTTTTTGACTATATATAATGGTTGCAGACCTTTACATGACCAGCATGAGAATAACTCAAAGACTATCTTTGGCACATGTTACTTTATGGGAATAAATTTTTATTATCTTTTCTCCTGTCTTTAACCTGAAAATAATTTGAGGATGTTACCTTTGGACTTTGCCACTTTGGTATTTGATTATTGGAGGAAAATGTATAGTTGTAATTGTTGACTTCCAAAAGCATGCTCCATTTACTTCATCTTCTGTTTTTCAGTAATGTCAACTAATATAATTGTGCACAGGTTAGTGGCAAATGCACTTGATTCAATTTTCTCAAAAGGAGATACCATTGCCATTGACATGCAAATGACAGAAAAAGCAGTCATTATTTACTTGGCAATTGTACTTGGGGGATTTGTTGTAGTATCTATTGCTGATAGTTTTGCTCCCAAGGAGATTGCGACCCGTTTAGGAGTATCAAAGGCTCAGGGTATCTTTACACAGGTAATTCTTATAATCTCAGGTGTATGAAAATATTTAAATACAGAAGTTCCCCAAGTTTGTTAGTTATATATGCGCCATCTTAAAATTAAAATCTTATGTCCAGGCAGTGATCTAGTTAAATAATTGTTACCAGAAATATGATAACTTTCCAATCTACAAAGACACATGAAGACTTCAATTGTGTGATGCAGTAGCTTTTCTTCTGTGCATTTGTTACTGTTATACCTATCAAAGTCTATATACAATTACATAATGTTTTTATTTTATTTTTCCTGGGAAATCATCACAAAATACAGGATTTTATTGTGCGAGGAGGCAGCAGATTTCCATTATACAGGTAATTTAAATATATGATGTTAAAATATACAAATAAAAATAATATGTCCAACAGGCTTTATCATGACAGTGTAATAAAGTTCATGCACATGTTACCTCAACATGATTCAAGAATATTATTCGTTTGAAAACACATTCGAGTTGATTTGTACTCCTACTATACATTAACCCAAAAAAATGTTTAGCCAAGTAACCCCGATGGTTGGTGTTTGTCAATTGAAGTCGTGTTGTAGAAGCTGCTCCAAAGAAATTGTGGTCCCTGCAGCTGGAGAGGATGTTGAAATTCAGCTAAGACAGCAAGATGTATCATGGAAAGGTTTTCTTGCTCGTGCTCATTACCTTCCTAGGTAATGTGGTGATATAGATCTCAATGTGGTGTTAGGCAACAATTTTTTGTAGTTTTGAAGTCCTTTCAAGTGACCATTAACTTCCTTGGATAAAATATTAGTAGTTTTGTAGTTTTGAAGTCCTTTGATAAAATATTCTTTTCTGGCAGACCAAGTTATTACACACCAGTTTATCAACCAGTAGACTCTATCACCAATATACTATTCTCATCTGGAACAACAGGTTGAGAATCATTCAGTGCGATATGTTCCTTCTGCAGTTAGCATTCTTTTATCTCATTGATTGCATCCACTTTTCCTTCACCAGGAGATTCAAAAGCATACCTTGGACTCACCTCTCCCCCATGAGAACTGCTGCTGATTCATGCGCTCATGCTGATGTCCGAGCTGGAGATATATATTGCTCGCCAACAAATTTGGGATGGGTAATGGGGCCAACTTTACTATATGCTTGCTTTTTGACTGGTGCAACTCTGGCACTCTATCATGGATCTCCTTTAGGCCATAGTTTTGGAAAATTTATTCAGGTTATCTTCTGACCTCTGCATTTAACTGGCAAGGGGTCATTATTTGTAAATAAAATATGTTAGATTTATGGTGGTAACTGTTAAGAGTCCCACATTCAAAATATAAGAGACAACGTATGGGTTTATAAGGTCATGGGTTAGATTAACTAATTGATTGGATTCAATTTTTTAGTATGGTTTGGCCCATGTGCATTATAGCCCATTTGAGTGACTTGGTCCAATCTTAGGTTATAAGTTATAACATGGTATAAGTTATAACTGACCTTATTTCTTCCTTCTATTATGTTAGGATGCAGGCGTAAGTATTTTGGGCACTGTTCCAAGCTTGGTGAAGGCTTGGAAAAGCACAGACTGTATGAAAGGCCTAGACTGGACAAGGATAAGGTACTCTTTTCACGAGCTTTTGAACAAAATATTAAATACACATATCTAACAACCAGTCCACTACATAAAAGATAACTAAATAACAAGAATATGCAGCAGGGTATTTGCTACTACTGGAGAAGTCTCTAATGTTGATGATGCCCTTTGGCTTACTTCGAGGGCCTACTATAAACCCATTCTGGAATGCTGTGGTGGTACAGAGCTTGCATCCACCTATGTTGCAGGAAATCTTTTGCAGCCACAAGCTTTTGGAACATTTAGCTCAGCATCTATGTCTGTTGACTTTGCCATCCTTGATGAAGATGGCCATGCTTATGTAAGATATTTTATAATGCCAACTAGTATCCACCTACTTCTCTCTTAAATACAAATGGAAATAATGCACCGCTTAGCCACTGCATTGTTTAACACTGAAGTCATACTTTATAAACAAATAGCTGGCAAGTGGGCTATTCATAGCAATCTCATGACCTTGCATTAGTGTTGATTCGTTGATTCTTAACCTGTGTCACAGCCAAATGATAAAAGCCTGCATTGGTGTCATTACATCTCTGAAGTTTTCTTATGGTGATTCATTTTGAGTTGGTGCTATCTACTTGGAATTTTACTAGATTCACTCATTGATCATATAATACTATTATATAGAAGCAGAATTCTCATAGTTTGTTGTAGCCACCATTAGTCGTGTAGTGGTCCTTTTATAACTCACTGAATTAGATTAAAGTTATTATAATATGATGCTGCAGTAATGCTTGTAAAATCATCGACAGCTCCTTTCTTTAAAATTTCATCTTACAGCAAGTTTCTGCCTTTCTCTGAATTCGATTTTTTTTTTCACCTTTCATTTTTTATTTTAATTTCAACTTAGCTTGACACTATTAATTGTTCAGGATAGACAATAAATTACTCTTCTTAGAAGGCATTCTGAAGCTGCTGTCTGCAAAAAAAAACAGAAATCTAGACATCAGCAACATTGAAAAATTACTGCAGTTTGTGTGTTATTCTGATTGCCTTAAAATTTAAGTATGTGTTAGTGATATGAGGTTTGACTTTGTGGTTAAAATTTGGGAGTGATCCTCCTTATGTGTAATATATAGTGAATTTTCAAATTATCCAAAATAATGTACAGAACATCTTGTTATATTGAAAGCTTTTCTTAGTGTCTTACCTCAGACACAGACACTGAATCCTGCAATTTTGCTTCTTGTGAATCTTAAAATATTATAATATTGTCATTTATGACTTGATGTTGCTGAGATTTGAACAACTTACAAGTTCATGCTACCCAGTTCTGCTCTTATTTTTGGCTTTTATTACAATGTACTATTTTTGCTGTACAGAGCCGACTCTTCCCGATACTCTGCTTCAATGTTTGATTTGGCCTCGAAGATGCTAAGTGAAGACCGGGGTTAATTCAGAACTAAGGCCAAGGGGAGCAAATCCCGGTGCTCCTTTTGCTGCCTATAGGTTAGGTCACACCTTCAACTGTCATGTACTTATTTCCCTCATTTAACATTAGCTACTGATTTGTAAACCATCAAGTTTCATTGTTTATTACCTTGGTTGTTTAATTAATGGGAATGCAATTTATGCACAACCAAAGGGATCTTGTATTGATCTTTTATGCTAGAGATATCAAACAATGAACTTTATGAAATTCAATGGAAAAATGTTTTTAAAAGCAGTATAATAGTACGGAGAAGGCTATATCTACAGATTATGAAGATTTAGGAGTTGAGATATTTAGATGAGTGTGTGTGAACTCTTTATGCAAGTTTCAAATATTCTGCTTTCACTATGAACAAACTGCTTTCCCTATTCCTCATCATTGCCTTCATAGAAACATACTTCTTTGCAGACATCGCTCTTTTGGTGCCTACAATGGTGATGATGCCTTGGTCATGTTCGTAACTTGCCATTTCAGGTATTATCCGTAATCCCTTATTTTAAAGATAGCTTCTTCTGGACCGAACATTTGAGAAAAAGATTGATGATCAGATTCCGTCATATTTCCTCAGCTAATAGTAGATGGAATATTGGATTCTAGGGGTTGTTTTAGCATACTTGTATAAGAACCTTCTTCAATCAATATCTCTTATTGTGTTGTATCAATGAGCTGAGCATCATGCATTTCATCTCTCTTTTTGTTCCAAACAGTAAAGTATCAACAACCTTCTGCAGCTCTTGATTTTCAAGTTCAGTGGAGCAAGTGTGCTGTTATTATTATATATATTGGCATATTATTTGGAGAAGTCTACTTTTATGCAAAAAATGAATGGATGTGACGTTTGATTGGGAAGTTGTGTACTCTACTATGATATTCCGTATTTATTATCATACAGAGTATTTGTTTGTTTTATCCGTCCTATTATTGAATTTTAATCCTTTAGTAATCATAAAACACATTAGTCTTTTTATCTCATACTTTTAAACAATAGAATAAACTATAATAAAGAAAAAAAGATCAGTTTCTATGCATTCAGAAAGGAATTATATATTTACACGTATATATATAACAATTTTTGCCAGCAAGTGACTATATATATTACAAAGATGATAATTGAGAGGCTAAATGATGAAGTTTCTATAATTGGAGGACTAAGTCAACTATTTAACTATGATTAAGAGACTAAAAACATTATTTTTCTTTTATACACACACATATATATAGGGAAGAGAACAGGTGCGAAGGAGCTTTCAAGTAAAAAATTAAATGAGATATGAGTCGTTGATCTAATTTAGATCAATTGCCTAGAATAAAGATTTTTTTTTAATTGCTTTTTGGAAGTTGAATTCTTCAAATTGCAAGCCTAAAGTAAGGAACACTTCTGCTATCGAATAATTAAGTTAATAAGTTAGTTGAAGAAAAGATGGGTCAAATAGTGGTCGCTGAGATTATATTACTAATAATTGTGTGAATGTCAAATTCAACTATTACACACTGAATTGACAACCAAAAACCTTATTCAGGTTTTAGTCAACTAATTGAAATTAACATTTAAAAGATCAAACAAAATACACCATAAGATTAAAAGTTATGATCGGTGACAAGCACTTTGTGCTTAAATGACATGTAATGACTCTCCGATATGGGAGGTCATGAAATCGAGTCTCAGTAGGGGCGGTATTGACTCTTTGTGCTTCAACAGGTTGAGAAAGTATGAATGAACATATACCTATTAAAAAAAGGTTCAAAGTTATGCACCATAAATACTCTTTTGAACCTATCTTTTGAGAAGCTAATAAAGTAAATATGCACTTGAAGGGACAAACATATGCACTCGAAAAAGAAAAAATATGTATTCGAAGGAAGAAAATAATCCAACAATCTTTTCAGAAGCTAATAAAGTAAATATGCACTGAAAAAGACAAAAATACGAACTTATACAAAATTATCAGAATGCATTATATTTTAAATTTTTTTTTAATCTAGACAGTTCATCTAAATTAAATCAATGGTTGAGATTTAATCTTATTTGTGTGTATATATACACACATATATATACATACACTATTTTTTTTAAAGTCAATTAAACATCACATCTTAATGAAAAATAAAAAATAGAATAGAAAGTGAGAATAGATACGTCATCAGTCCTTTTCTTATAAGCGTGTTTGCTACTTCGCCCAAAGGGGCAAAGGCTTCCTATTGGCTGCTGGCTGCTGGCTGCATGCTGCTTCAAAGTCTAGTCAACTCCATTTCTTATTCTTTTATTATATGAAAATTGTTTACCGTGTCAAAAGGGTGGCCAACAATTTGACTATTCAAATTTGTACCATTCGAATTTCATTTGAAGTGATGTTCTTCTAACCTGTCAATTCTTTTCTTTTATTCTACTGAATATCATTGTTGCAAAAATCTCCCGCCTAGGCGCCCCTAGACCGATGCGAATCGCTCTCTAGACGTCCGTCCGCCTAGGTGACTAGTTGCCTAGCGCCTAACTTGACCGATTAGGCTGAGTTGGCGGTTGCCTAGTGCCTAACTCGGCCGGATAGGCCGAGTTGGTGGGCGAGTTAACTCGTCTAACTAGGCAGAGTTAGTCGAGTTAACTCTGGCGAGTCGTCATTGTTAATTATATATATATATATATATATATATACCCACACACATGCATTATTTTTTTGTTTTTATAGGTCGTCGCCTAGACCGCTTAGGCGCTAGGCGCTAGTCTACCCCCGACTAGCACCGAGCGCCTGCAACCATGCTAAATATACTCTTAAATTTTATTTTCTCATTTTTATTCCATAATATGATAAATAAGGATATGAAATTTATTTTTATTATGTGGGCCCGAGAAAAGTGCCTATATCAAAGATTTGTGAAAGGGAATAAAATTTGAGAGTAAAAAATGAGAATACATATGGTATTTTCCTCCTTTTTTTTTGGTGGTTGATGACCAACTACACGATCTGACCTTGTACGAGGCATGTCAAATGTTACATATCCCATCAAGAGTATTTACATGATTTTTGCAGATTTATAAACTGAGTTGGAAGATGGGTAAGATGAGAGAATGAAAAATAAATTAGAATTAATACTAGCTGGTGTCTCTTGACTATGGACATTTACTTTATTAGGTTCTCTGTTTAAAATTTTATTAAATTAAACTCCTTGAGCAGTCAAAAATACTAGCTATGGTCCCTCGACCTATTTAAGTATAGTTTGAGTACTCAAAGGATTTAATTTAGTAAAATTTTAAGCAAGACCTAATGAAGTACGTAGATGCTAATAATCAAGGGACTCAAATTGGTATTAACTCAATCAATTACTAAAATACTCCGTATGTGATTTTTTTGAAACACATCACATAATATATATATATATATATATATATATATATATATATATATATATATTTGTTACAAGGGTACGTTAAGTTCAACCAGCAAGCGCGTAAAACACTTTAATTTTCTTTTAAAACTTTTCATATTTCTTTGTTCTTTTTTTCTTTTTTCATTTTTTCCTCTCTCTATTTAACTTACATGATTTCTTAAAATTTGTGAAAAAAACATGACTCTAGGGGATGTTCTTAGAATGAAAGAGTAGCATCTTTCTAGCTTTAGGATGTGATCGATTACTATGGCTACCTAACTAATAACTAGCTTTTTGATTTACTTTTTGTCTTATCTGATATGGTCTTGCCATAGTTCATTACTCTTTATCTCATCTTTGACTTCCTTGCATGGTTGATCACTCACTATACTATTTGTGTCAAGACAATTTACACCAACAATTAGAATAAAATAATATTTCAACTAGTCAAATTTAGCATCGATATGAATAAACAATATTTAGGATGTGTGAAGTTTGAGTTGACCTAGTAGCCACCTTTACTTGTGGGGTAATACACTTGAAACTACCCTATGCATGCATGTTATATATTCTTAATTCACATGTGAGAGTAGTCATTCTTCTTTTGTTTAGGAAATTAATAAGGTTATTTACATATGCAAGGGCGGTCCCTCCCACTAAAAAATGTTCAATGCACATCTACTAAAAATACACAATGTAAAATACTAGCTACTTTTTATCATATTGGACTTTTAGGTTTTATTTTTAATTTATATCATTATGATGATGCATAATTGGAATTCTAAATTTTATACACATAGGTTATTATAAAAATATAACATTTTTCAATGCATTTTAGTATTGAATTGAAATTAGTAGGAAATATATATATTTTTGTTTATAATTATAGAATTAAATTAGTTAATAACTTGAGATACCTATGTTTTAATTAATAAGAAGTGATAGAAAATTGGTTGTATCTACTTTAGTGTTGAAATTACTAAGATATATGTGTTATATTGTTATCTCAAAACCTAAAACTTGCATAAATAATAATATTAGAGTAAAAAAAATTCTACTAATATAATAAGAGTCAATAAATTTAGATCTATAACGTGAACTAAAAAATGTTGGTCCACATGTTTGTTGAAATGAATGGTTCATATTATTTTGATTGGTTCATATATATATATATATATATATTTCAATAAATTTAGATCTATAACATGAGCTAAAAAAATGTTGGTCCACATGTTTGTTGAAATGAATAGTTCATATTATTTTGATTAACTATATATATATATATATATATATATATATATATATGGTTCAGGTGCGAAGAAGGCCGCAGGTGAGAAATGAGAATGAATCTCAACCCTAGATCAAAAAAATTGCCACCTATGCACTTTAACAATGTGTTATGGAAGGCACAACAATGTGCTCTGAAATACAAAAAATGCGCGCTGGAGACACAGATATGTGAAACAATTATTCAAAAAATTAAATTTAATATAGGATTTTCAACACAAATCATAAACGGCCATAAATAATAAAGAAGCAAAAAATATTCAACTCAAATTAGTAATTAGTGATCAAGATTAATTGATCTTTTAAAAAAAGTTTGCGCCTCAGCAGCTATGTACGAGCTCTGGCGGCTAGGTACGAGCCCTGACGGCTAGGCACGTCCCGTGGCGGCTAAGACGTGGGTTATAGCGACTAGGTACGTGACATCTGCAATGGGTACGCCTAGGGCGTAGGGGTGGGGTGCACATGGACACGTGGGTGGATGAGGGGTTTGTACGCGGGAGGCTATACACATGGTTGGTACAGAGTAGTCTCCCAACAATAAAAAAAGATAGATCCATAGTTTGTTTAAGACATCAATTCAAGACATGAAAACTACTCTGGTGGGGTGGTCCAAGTCTCATCCATTTCATTGAAGGGTCAAGGGTCAATTTCCAATTAAAATGTTGTTTATCATTTATTATTTATTAGTCTCTTTTCTATTAGTTATTATTCATTAGCCCCGTCCTTTATATATATTGTTTATTTAGCCCACGATTTTATGTATATCGTTCATTAGCCCGCTTGTTTTTGGGTTGTCATCTCAGTCTCTTGGGCCTGTATTCTTGGGTTCTTGTACACGTTTCGTTGGGTCTCATGCCCCATTTAATAATATCGTTATTTCCAATTTTATTTTATATTACTATACTCGGTTTATGGTGGACCCGATCCCTATAAAATCATCAAGAATAAATGTGAAAAGAACAAACATCACTTGTAAATATTATCAATATAATTATAATTTTAAACTAATGCTAGTAATAATATAATTAAGTAGTAATAATATAATTAAGACTTAAACACAAAGAATTCATTATTTCTAATTCTGTGTTGAAATCTTAATTTTGTTATTTTCAAAAAAAGAATCTTGATTTTGTTACTAGCATTAACTTAATTATGGTAATTATACTATTTGCAAATGATAATTATTCTTTTCGCATTTATTATTTTGATTTTTTTTGAGGAAATTATTATTTTGATTTATTTATACATATAAATAATAATTTGTTGGAAAAAGAAAGCGATTTGAAATATTTATTGTTACCTTATATTTAAGGGTTCAAAACCCCATTTAATAAAAAGAGGGGGGAAATCAATATTTTCAAAATAATTAAAAGGGCTAAATATATAAATAATTCAGGAGAAAAAATCACTATAAACATAAAATTAAAAGGAAAAGATGTCATTTTTCCCTTGATTAAAAAATATCAATGTACATATAATGTTATTGCATCCGAGTTACTATTCCAAATGAGTAGTCATAAGTTCGAACTCATATTGTAAAGTTTAAATTCTTTGGATGAAAAATATTTAAAAGCATCCTTATCAATAGAGATATTTTGCGGTTTTTTAGGAGTTTTTGTAAGTGTGATTATGAAAGAGAAAATAGTAGGGGATGAAAAAAAAAACAAAACAATTAGAATTAACAAAAAAAAAAAAAGTAAATGCTTGTCAGGCGCACTTGACGCGCCCGCTGGGCACAATGGTGGCAGCCACGTAGCTTGGCGCGACTGCCATTGAATTTTGTGCATTAATATCACTGTTCCAATAACCCTCTTTTGCAGGAGAACCCAATCCCTCTCTCTCATCTATCCTCTCACCTCCACTTCATCATGCACTGTTCCAATATCTCCAAATAAACCATTGATATGATTGCTCTAAGAAAGTATAAAATATATACCAACTTATACCGTGAAGAATTATGAAATAATTAAAAAAAAAAAATGAATGTGGAATGAAATTAGGCGTTAAATGGGAAAACGTGTTGTTTAGCAAGAGTAGTTGAGACGTCATCGTCCAAGTCAAGGTTGACTTGTTTGAGTCTTTGTGTCTTTGTGGTACCAATTCAATATAACATCTTCCTTAAATGAATCCTTCTCGATTATCCCAACACATAACAAACACAGGCTCAGGCTAAAAGCTTTGTAGTGATCAGAGGTATATGGGAAAGATGATTTGCACGGAGCTGTGCGGAGGCAACGGTGGTGGTATTGATTTCACGCCGCTCCTTATTAGTCTTATTATTGCACTTACACTATTCGCCATTTGCTTTCCACCGCGCCGGAGATATGTGGCCGTGAATCCCAGGTACATGCGCTGGTAGCATATCTACTATAGCAGCAGTAACATCATCCCCCAGTCCACTATGTTCTATTTTTGGTTGAATTGTTTTCTATTCTGTTACTAGTATATGCTAGCTATTATGTATTTTTCAATATGAGATCGATGATATGATGTTCGGTTAGCACACCTATTATCAATATATACTTGTATTTTTTAAGACAAAGCAGTGACAATCACAGCTTCCACCACTATTTACTATGGAGTATCACTTTCTTCTTCTTCTTCGTTATACATTTGAATGCTCGCACGGATTTAGCTTGCTTGAAACTCAGCAACAACAGTGTGGAGATGTACACCGACATTTGACACTATTTGCTAACTAAGTTACGGTGATTTACATCCTTCCAAATGGCAAATTATTCTGTGGACTTGTATCTATCTTGCAAAGTGGATCCATACACAATTTACTTTTTAAAAATTTACAATTTGTATACTACGAACACACAATGTTAACATCCTTTCAAATATTGCGTCAATTCAAATACTAAAAATACACAATTTAATCTTTTAAAAAAAAAATTGAAAAGATTCTTTATAAATTTAATATTATTGCTATGTGTTTTGACTTAGAAACACAATTTACATTTTAAAAATTCACAATTCCAATACTTAAAATACACAATTCAATGTGGTTTAGCGGTTTAGGATAATAATCCACCTTGCAAGGTGAACTCTGATCTATGGTATAACAACTGCTCCCAAATACTGTCAGCGGGGGTGTTGGGGGCATACTCAAATTGAGCTTAATTAGTGATAATAAATTAATCAAATTCAAGTATCCGTAAAGACAAATCTTAATAGCTCACCTTTTTCCAAAAAAAAATAATAAATAATAGCTCACCAGTACAGGGGTGGATAGTTTTTTTATGGCAACACTCACTATCTGTGGTACACTGGTACTGTGATCACAACAACATTTAGAGAGATTGCAAGCAAGCCAATCAACAGCAACTTTCTTCAAGTATCCCATAAGTAGTACAAAAATAGAATAAACATAAAGACAAGGACCCTAGCTATTTGAACCTTGAAGTGTTTGCAAAAGATGCTCGATTCTGTACTTCATCACAGGTTGACCCGACTTCGTTTTCTTAAACATTTTCTGTCTTAATTCTTTCCGCCGCACTTCAGCCCTCTGTCTTTCTTCCTTCTTTGCCTCAATAATGGCCTCCCTTTCCATCCTTGCCTTCTCTTCCTCTTCACGCCTTTTCATGTACAGTTCATTCAGATTATGGGGTTTATTCCTTTTACTTTTCCCTTTTCTATCTGCATTATCAGCTTCTCCGGGTTCAGTTTGTTTCTGAAAATGGCAGTAGAAATATGTAAATAACCTTAATTCCTAGTTTTGGGTTTTAAAAAATAGTAAATAAATGAAGAGAATAATATACAATGGGAAGAAATTGAACTAGACTATGAGAATGAAGTAAAACCAAAAATATAATCTCCTATATTTTACTGATACAAAGGGAAGGGTAGGATGGAAGAAGACTAGAGAAAAGACATTTTAGCATCAAACTAAAGACAAAAAAGGAAGACTCAGAATACTGAAACAAATGGAATTGGGAAGAACAAGCAAAAGTGCATTAATAGCTCTACTGCAGCTTCCAGTGTTCTATTTCAAAGGAATTCCTAGCAGACACAATAATTCAAATGCAGATCTATGGTTATGAATTAACTAAATCAAAGTAGATTTTCAAATAAAGAGCAAGCACATGACAAATACATAAATAAGAAACTGGTTGTTAACAAACCTCTGGAGCTCTTTTAGCAACAGAAGAATCACCATGCTCCCCTTGTTGCTTTACCATCCTCTTATATTTCTTCACAAATTTAGCATTCTTATAGAACTCCTTTTGCTTCTCTGTCAGTGGAAAACAGTAACAACACTCATTAGGCAGCAAGAGATTGATAGGAGAAAAGATACAGGATGGATTTGAACCAAGAAATTTAAGAAATTCTGTTATTATGAAGTAAAACACGAAGAAAAGAAAACAAGGTGTCTTGTAACATGCTGGAGTTGTGACTCATGAAAAACATGGCGTACTCTAGTTGTGGGTGGCAGCACGAGTTTGTAAGCAATTACATTTAATTTTTGCACAATTCTAAAAGGACCATTATACAACGGGAGCTAGCATCGGGTTGATACAATGCTGGACCATTGAGTGGCAATGAGGCTGGAGCTTACGCAAGACATTATTACCCTTGGCAAACTCTAAGTCACACCTTTTGGCTTGGGCCACCTTGGCCCTATGATGTTGAGCTCAATCTATATTGAACCAGAGTAGCTTGGCAAAAAAGGTTGGCAAGAGCCTTGGTGGTGAATGGACAACATAGACCTATGCTTGGTATTCATTATCAAATTCGACTTGATGAAGAACAATCGGTTGTTCAACAAGAGGGGTGGAGACATCACTACTGAATTTTTCCATGAGTTCCACATTAAAGTTCAATGTTGGGGTTAGTTGTTGGCACGGCACATGGAATGTTGGTCCTTCCTTACTAAAAAACGCTGTTGTTGCCTTCAATTCTTCACGTGTTTGTTGGATAGCAAAGGAATGTTCTTCTTGAGCAAGACAGACACTTGGACCAATCCCATTGATGTTAGGGACTTCAATCCTCGTGGTAGTAAATTGGTGGCCATCTATGGTAGTCAAATAGTGAGGTGATTCAGTGGTGCTGGCTTTTTCTACAGGGGATTCAATCTTTAACCCAACCTTGGTGGCAATACCAGATACGTCATGCCCTTGCTTTGCAGCCACACAAGGTAACCATCTTGGTTAGTTTAGCAATGGATTCCTCCAACCTGGTGAATCCCTTATCCATTTCGATGCGCAAAGTACCCTAACTTGCATTGTAGTCCTTCTGGCTCTTCTCCAAAGCTTCAATTTGCGCCTCCATTCGTGTCATTCTCGGAGCAAATGGCAGATCAGTCCAATTGATAGGAGTGAAGAGACAAGGTAGATTTGAACCAAGAAATTCTAAATTATGAAGTAAAACACAAAGAAAAGAAAACAAGGAATTCTAAGAATACCCCTCTAGCAAGAATAAATTCCTCCCACAACTACTTAGAGCTAATTGTTCCAATTCCACTCAATGCCCTCTCTTCTAAGAGATGGTCCCAATTTATAATCTATTACGGAGTATTATATGTAAAGTAAGGAAGGAGCATCAATTATTGATTTCATAATCAGTCAATCCCTAATTACATACTCCATAAAATAAACAATGAATTACATAATTAGTGAATCCTGATTATATGCTTCCTTGAATTCTGACATTTGAATAATTATTTGATTACTTTCAAAACTCATGTATTCTCACTCCTTCAATGTACATCGAAATTGAAGCAGATGTTAACAATAATGGCTCAACATATGAAGATCCAGATAAAGAAGACAATAGACGAAAGGTAAACACTTTTCTCAAGTTTTGAATCTTCAATTGTTAGAATATAGAAAAAGAGCAGTTGAAGAAGAAAAGAAATACATCCTACTCAGAAACATACAGCCTTACAAATTTACAAAATTCCTTTTGCTAGCATTTACCATTGCATAACTCTTATAGACAATGGAATGCAATGAAATCATTTTCAGCCTGCTGTTTATTTTAGGTTTCAATCATTGGGTTCATAATATGAGATGTTACCAAATAACCAAAATGCTCATTGAACTCAAAGATTGCTCACTTAGGTTCTGTATACTTAACCCTAAATCAAAAAATTTGAATAATGAGTTATAACATCAGTTTTAAACAGATTTTAAATCAAGCTCAACTCTATCTTACAAGAGGCTCGAGAGAACTTGGCATGCTAATATCTGTCAAGTCCTTATATTATACTCTGAAATCTAAAGGAACAACAGAAGAGCATATGCGAGCTTTTGTTAAAATTCAACTAATTTATATGCTAAAAATATGAAAATAAAGCAAGCATGGCAAAGTAGAATTACTGATGAGGGAAGGGTTGTAATCGTTGCTCCGAGTTTTGGCATTTGCAAATGCTTCTAAGGAGAGGCCTTTCCCTCCTAACCTCTGCAAATTTTTCTTCATCATCTTCTTCTTCTTCAAATACGACCCGCCGGTTCGATTCTCCGTTTCGACATCACCACGCTCATCCGCTGAAATGGCACGCTTCTTCACCATGTTACACGAATCGCAGTCTGCAAGCGAATTGAAAGGCTCTGTTTCTAAAACCCTAATTTGCAGTCAGCGGAAGTACGACGATGACTCGATGAGGACGATAACGGACACTACTGCATACGAAATAATACGAATTTACAATTTATAGAATCGTCGGTTCGTCGAGTTTGATTATTTGGACCTTCAAATTAGGCTTTTGTTATTGGCTAAAGTGTCATTCTACGCCATGAATTATATTGGATTATTCATGTCGTATCTTGAACTTTCATAACGTCCATTTCAATACAAAAATCATTAATTTTTTTTAATCTAGCATTTTTTACAGGTTACCAAGTTACTATGATCACATGGCACAGGTAATTAGCTTATATGGATCTTCTTTTTAAGTCAACCCAAAATTTTTATGTAAACCCCAAAAATAAACCCTCCCCTCCCCTGTGCCTTTAGCCGGACCGGTGCTCACTAGACCAAATCACTACAGCCCTCCACAATCCACTGCTCATTCCCTCCCTTGCGGCAGCGTGCGCCTACCTAGGAGTGACCGCGCTTCGTTCCAATTCCGAACCGCCAGTTCACGGTTCCAAGGTTACACAAATCATAACCGGAACCTTATATAAAGGTTCCAGTTCCGATTCAATCGGAATTTCATTTTTTTTTAGTATATATAATTATATATAATATGTTTTGTTATTATAAAAACCATATTATAAATTTTTTTAAATATAATTTTTTTTTTATATTTAGCTATTGCTAGTAACTAAATGCCTAAATATAAGAATTTTTATTATTATTATTTTACAGTTTTGGTACCCGTTGTTGGATTGGAAAAAGTTTAGAAGAAAGTTTTTTAAAAATTAAAAAAAAAAAAAAAAAGTCCAAGTCAACATAGATTACTTATAACTTGTAGGTAACCTGTAAAAATTGCTAGATGAAAGAAAAAATTAATGGTTTGTGTATTGAAATAGATCTTATGAAAGTTCAAGGTGTGGCATGAATAATCCAATATAGTTCATGGTGCGAGATGACACTTTAGCCTTTATTATTTGATTGATGTTTTTTAATTTCAATTGTTATATTTTTATATATTATAAAGGAAACGAGTTTGGTCCATTAATTATATTTATATTGAAGACACGATCCATGAATTATTATTATGCACAAATTTTTTTTTAATTATGTATTAAGTGACAATTTTAGTCTACCACTAACAAATTATGTTAATATTAATAATGTATTTTAAATTTTTAAATTATTGAGGGATACATTAATATTTTTCAGGGAAAAAGGGTCAAATAGGCCTTCGAACATTTCATAAGAAGTCAATTAGGTCTATGAACTTTTAAAACGTGCAACTAAACCCTTAAACATGTCAAAATGAGGCAATAAAGCCCACAAACCGATAATTAACCTGTTATTCACCGGAGAAGAAGAACAAACATGTGAAATTACTAAAATACCCCTCATTATTTTAGGGTTTAGGATTTTCCGGCGAATTTGGCCGGTAATTTGGCCGGAGTGGCCAAAATTGACAAAATTGAATAACCATGGTATGCAATTAACACTTTTAAAAATCGTGGACTGCAATTAAGAGGACCCCTATAGTCAGTGGACCAAAATGACAATTTGTTCTTTGCATTATTATTTATGTGAATTTATGCATTGAGCTTTTCAGCTCAGCTCATAGTCCAAAACATTATTATACCAAATTATCCACCCAATCTTGAATTTTAATTCTTTCATTTAAGAGGGTGTTTGGTTAGGAGGAAGGAATTATAAAGGAAAAATTACAATTCGATGGGAAAAGAATAAGGTAGAGTAAAGTAAGAATTCAAATTATACTGTAGGCTGGAATAAAATTTCTGGGAATAGAAATGGAAAAAGTGATATAAAGAATAAAATGTCCTTGTGTAATAATAATAATAATCAAGGATGGCAGTGTCATTGCATCCCTTTTTTTCATTTCCCACAACCATTGAATTGCAATTCATAGGGGGTACCCATGAATTGCGGTTGTTATGCCATGTATCTGGGTCCACCTTGCAATGTGGACCCGAATCCATTTTCACAATTTTAGAACTCTATGTTCACACTTTTAAAATTCTATATACACAATTTCATAACTCTATATTCAACAGTATAACACAATTTTTGAATTTATATAACAAAAGTGTGAATATTGAGTTATGTAATTTTGTATATTGAGATCTAAAATTGTGAATATAGAGTTCCAAAATTATGAACATAAAGTCTAAAATTGTGAGCATAGATCCGGGTCCACCTTGCAAGGTGGAGCCAAGTCCATAGCATAATTTGTCCATGAATTGCAATTCAACAAAATAAGGGAATTGCAATTCCGTTATTGCAATTCCCTCAAACCAAACAATGTAATTGGAGCTTTCATTGAATTTCAATTTAACTACAACCAAATTACGGTATACAACAATAACTGACCATTCAGTTGGGAGGAGGGAATTATGGAGGAAATGAATTGTAATTCGGTGGAGAAAGAATAACATGGAATAAAATAAGAATTCAAATTACATTATTTTGTAGGGAAGAATAGAATTATTGGGAATGTGAAGGAAATAATTGGTATAAAGACTAAAATGTCCTTGTGTACTAATAATAATAATAATAATAATAATAATAATAACTAAGGACATATTTGTCATTTCATTCATTTCTTCCTTTCCTAGAAGCAATGAATTGCAATTCATAGGGTATACCAATGAATTGCAATTCACTAATGGAGGGAATTGTATTCAGTGGAATTACAAATCTCTCCAACCAAATAATGTAATTGATGCATCCATTGAATTTCAATTCAAATACAATCTAATTACATAGAACCAAACACTTTGTATGGTTAGTTTATCCCTTATTTCATACTCCAACAGTATTTCCAACAAATACTTGCTAATTTGTAGAAATATGATTGTTGCCCAATGGCTTGTCATGAGCAATGGTGCACGTACAATTATGGCGAAAGAGAGGCTTTTGTTCTAAAAAGTTCAATCAAATAATGTGTAGTGAACTCTTATCTCGTGATCATCTTTCAACATTCAGAGAATGCACAATAAACATCCAATCAATACTCATGTCAAACTAGTTTTAGTTAAGCATCTAAATTATTGGGTGGTGATCAATTTTGAATTTAAATGTTCTCCATGCTCAATTATATAGCAATAAGAACAAGTACACCACAAATCAAAACAGCTTCTCATGAACAAGAAGAGAAGACAAAAGGTTCTGCACTAAGCATAAATCCTTTGAAACTAACTAACATTCATAATTGTTCACCATATATAGTTAGCTAGAAATTTCCATCTAACCTATTACCGCTAATGTTGACCTATCAAAATTACAACAAAAATAAAAAGTGGAAATATATTGATTGGAAATTTCCTTTCAACATATACAGTTGGTTGAAAAATTCTGTCCAACTAATAAGGTTGGAAGGAAATTTCCGTTAATCTTGGAAGGTGAACGAATTTTTATTTATTTATTTATTTTTAAATTATTGAAAAGAAATTGGGTAGGAAAATTTCATCACTTCTTCATCCACTTAGGTGGACAAAATTTTGAAATTGAATGGCAGAAAATTTTGAAAAATAAATATATGAAAAAATTATACTTTTCGTCCCTAGTATAGAATAATGGTAGAATTCATCCCTACATATTAGTCGTGTTCACTTCTCAAGTTCTCATTCCTAAGCTATGACTGACATGCGCACTTTTTCTAAAAGGTCATGCTCATTTCTATCCTCTAAGCTATAACTGGTGTTACAAATTTCGTCTCTAAATGTTTTGTTAAAAAATTGAGAAATTTTGCAATATCAATTATAACTTATAGGTCAGGAACGAAAAGTGAGCACAACCAACAAGGACAAATCCTACAAGTACTCTATAACTTAGAGACGAAAAATACAATTTTCCCTAAATATATTTATCAAAACAACAAGAGAAGGAATTGAAGCAGTGTGATCAAAGTTTAACTCACTCCCACTATCCACCTGGAGAAGCATATATAGGCAGGAAAAACATCCTTTTGAAATCAGTTTCAAGCAGTCAAAGATTGAAAACATCTAACAAACAGCAGCAATTATTTCACTTATGATTACTCACAGCTACTAGATGAGATCTGCACTACTTTCAGAAAACACTTCCAGAGTTAAATACTGAGATGAAAACCATCAATGCTGTGATACTCCTAAAAATGAAAATGCACAGGTGTCCACCCAACCAAAAGGAACTGTTTGTCCCTAGTTGAAAATGAAAACATGAATATAAGCATTGATTGAATACAAAGAAAGAGAGAACATATTATAAGCAGTATATGTCAATCGCACATTTTCCCTTTCTTTCCGTATTTGCACTCCAACAAACAGCCATCTCAAAAAGTTACAATTCACTAAAAGCATACACTATTGGAAAGTTTTTCTTCCATTACTAGTCTTCACTCTCCCTGAGCTATCAACTTGTAATACAGTTCAACAAAAATATAAAGGAATGTAAAAATGTGAATACACTTCCAATCTCATGGATACACTCCATGTGAATTGATTTACAAGATAGTGCATGAACATGAATTCCCCTTTTCTTTCTCCCGCTGGTTCTTATCTGCATCACATACAAAAGAACGAAGAAATGAGGGGAGATGCCAGAGTTTGACAGTCTCCAGGGTACAAGATTGAATCATGCCAGAACATATTAACTCATGGCTCTAGGATACATGTTGACAAGCACTAATAAACACACAGCCATTCAGAAGGAAAAAAAAAAGGCTTTTTTTTCTTCCTTTTTTTTTTGGGTTTGGGTTTGGGTTTGGGGAGGGCAACCAGTTCAACTATTTTTACCAGCTTACCACTCAAACTCTCCAACACCATTTTGCCCCTTTTAAAAGACCATAACATAGGAAAACCCGGCAAGTCCATCACCACAAAATAACCATTGCATCATCTATCACTATCAAAAGACTAAAATTAAAAGTAGGTAACTTTAAAAAGAAAAGGTATTGCAAGAATTAACATAAACCTCTAGCTCAACATATAGAAAAGTAGTAGGTAAACTCACCTGACTTCTTTTTAGTAAGTTGAGGCTGTACCACTACGTGCATAGTAATAACCCCTCCGGGAAGGTCACCAATATGTACTCTAGAGTCTCCAAGTGTCCTGCCATTCTCCAATACTTTTCCAGCATGAATCAGTTTTATGTCACTCGATGACTTTGGGACAACAGATTTATCTGTAAACCCAAATTCCGATTCAGAAATCAAATGAAAATAACCCTATCTAAGTTACTGAAAGGTTGAACACATATACAAAACCAGGTCAGCATAGCTATAACCTTGAGGCCACTCAGCAAGAAGCCTTTGCTTAAGAGAAGTAATGGTAGTAGACCGGGCATAAATGCCTTGACATATATCAGTCCCATCAAATATCCTGAACCTGAGTTCAATGCGTTCATCTCCCTCAGCCATACTGGCCCGAATTCTCAGCTAGTGTTGCAAGTTGCAACACAACGGCAACTTAAAGTCAATTAGCTCGGTGTTTCTCAAATCCTGTCCAACACATTAACATCTTCATATCCATAAATTAATTAATTCCTTAGCCTACATAACAATGCACCTTAACACAGAATTTTTCAATTTGAATGACTGGCCTCCAAACTTTTAGTATATCCATGGAAGGAAGCACACAAGGAACAGAAATTATAATCATTTCCTGCACTAACCTTGTTCACTCTGCCAAGTTCAAGTATACCAAGAAATTGTACGGACAGAACACTCCAATTAACACTGGTAGCATTGTACAGAAGAAACTTCATATGATTCAACAGCCTCTACTGAAAATAAACTTCAATTGCGCAGTTTCTGCAACAGAAGACGAAGCTATTAACAACAAGATGAAAAATCAAAATCCTTAAATTGTTATTTCGTGGAGAAATAAGCATCGAAGTGAGGTAAACCCAATCCAGTTCTCCATCCCGAACAAAGATCCAAAATCTTTAAAATTGTTATATCATATTTATGAAATTGAATAACGGCATAGAATAAAAGGAGGAAAAGAATCGGAATTACCTGATCAAGAAGCCATGGCAGACAGATCGGAAACCGACGGAAAGAATCAGGGCTGGACGCTTGAGTCAGTAAAGAGGAAGAGCCAAGAAGCCAACAGTGGAGTTGTATTGTATATTTGTATGTATTATTTTCGTTAATACTTTTTGGAACTATGCCAACTTGTATTAATTATGTAGCCTAATTATTTTCGTTAATTTAATTACATAATATCTACTCCTTTACTAATAATTCCATTTAATTTGTTTGTATTGTTTATAAAAAATTTTAAAAAAAATTACACTTAATCAGTTTGGTTGGCGTGAGTGGTCATGCACTCTTATTTTTTTGTATGATAAAAAATAATTTAACCAGCACTTGATTAATTTGAGTATAATACAAGCTTGAAGGTGTCTTCTACCGTCCTACCGTTAGATTCAGGACGAGGTCCGACCAAAAAAAAAAGAAAGAAGATTACACTTTGGCCTCACATTTCTATGTACATCACATTTTATTTTTCAACTATTAAATATATCCACATAGATTACACTTTGGCCTCACATTTCTAAGTACATCGCATTTTCTTTTTCAACTATTAAATATATCCACATAGTAATCTAAAGCTCTTCAAATTTTAAAGTTACAGACTATTTTATCGATATTTATCAGTTTTATTATAGATGGGATAAAAAGTAGCCACTTCAAAGATAATTGAGGAAAAAAATATATCGATTCACCTATAATTGAGAGAGAGAAAAATAAACTATATCACTATATTTAAGGGTCAAATTATCATTTTATTAATTATTTATATTACTTCGTATAATTTATTAAAAAAATTATTAAAAAGGTTACTGCTAACTTTTATGTAATTGAACCAATAAACTTAAAATGTTTGTGACTAAATCATTTAACAAAATAACTACAATTGATACATTACTTTTATTATTTCTAGTGTAATTTAAGTTGAAAATATTTGAACATTTCCTCCCAATTAGTATGGAAGATAAAAGGGAAACATTTGAACATTTACAAAAATGTAACTATTTTTTCTATAATTGCGATGATATTTTTGTAAATAATTCAAACTTTAAAGTATAATTAACATTACTATAGAGTGAAACTTTCAACATTATAAAGTGCCAGTAAGTAAAACTACGTAATACATCGATTGAAAATCCATAAAACTAAACAAGAAAACTAAATCCAAAGCTAAACCATCAAATTTAAACTCATAAATAATAAAAAGTGAACTCTTAAATGAAATAGAAAAAATTAAATCTTAAAGTTTAAAGGTGAATCCTACGTGCAATTAACTTTTACATTCAGTACAATCAATGATAGTGTTATGTGACTTATTATTGTTGTTAGGTGGGTGCATTCTAAAGGCTAACAATAACTACTAAACTTTAAAGTGAACTTCTAAACCAAATTAAAATAGTTAAATTAAAAAAAAAAAAACAAAACAAACAAACAAACAAAATCATAAATTGTAAAATGTAGACAATTTCACTGCACTTATACGTATTACGGGATGCACTATATGGTATTGTTAAGTGCACTCTATAATGTTATTACTTGTTAAGTGCACTCTATAATGTTATTACTTGCGTTTAAAGTTCAAGTTATTTATGACAATGTCATTGTGTTTTTTCCATTTTCCCTACTTTAAAGCCATTAGATATTTCCATATAGACACCTCTACTTAGTTCATAATTCATTCTTGTACGCGAGTTCTTATTTGATCTAAATCATATAATAATAATAATAATAATAATAATAATAATAATAATAATAATTTATTTCATTTATTGATTACTGTGTTATTATTTTTTTTTAAGTACTGATTCATTTTCTAAGTAAAAAAGGATGGTTTAATTTATAAATAACTCACAATCTAATATATCTCGAGAATAATTAACTCTTAGGGGGGTGTATTCAATCATGACTTTCATAGAATTTTAAAGACTTTTATGAACTTTAAAAGTTTGGAGGTATTCACCTCCAAACTTTACCTCCAAACTTTTAGAGAGTATTTAAAAGTCATGCGGTATTCGATCAAGATTTTTAAAGAGTTTTTAAAAGTGATGTGGTATTCAATTAAAACTTTTAAAGAATCTTTAAAAGTCATGTGGTATTCAAAAAGTTATGAATTTGTAATGACTTTTTAATTTTAGAACTTCTGTAGACTTTTATATACTTTTCCTTCTCAAATATAAATAGCTGAAATCCAACCCCCAACCCCAAGATTTCAAAATTTTATTTCTACCAACACTGAAGGTTTTTTTTTTCTCTCTCTATTTAAACTCTATTTTTTTCTCCTTATTTAAAATTTTAAACTTTATAAACCTTATACCTAAATTCAATAAACTATTTTTTCTTCATTATATTTTCTACATACCTAAACTCCACCAATTTTTTTTTCTCTCTCCTAAACTTTACAATCTTCCTCTAAAAATTCAAAATAATATTAATTTTATTTCATTGTTGCTTGTATATTTTGATTTTTTTTATGAACTTTTTATCCCTAACATCTAAACTTTTTCACCTAAATACATGAACAGAGTAAATTTTTTTTTATCTATTACCGTCAACTTTTACTATATGTTTCATAATATTCATATGTTTATTCGTAATATATTTTTTCTTTTTTCTTTTTAACAACATGCTATAATGAATAGTGAACTATTATTTGCACTAGCAATTTGAGGCTACAAAGAGAAGCACATTGTTGTTGTTAGCAGTCCCATATTGTTATTGCAAATAATAGCTCTTTGTTTGATACCTAACAATATATCAAATATAATTTTTATATATACTATTTTTTTTTATTTTATGCAACTAGTAATTATAATTTTTTTAAATATTAATTTCTCAAGAAAAATTAATTATATTTTTAAATATTTTATTTGAACAATTCTATAACTATAAATTTTAGTGTTTAATATTGTTATGAATTGCTTATGAAAGTTTGTAAGGATGTATTCAATTTAGAAGAGTTTATTACCGAAATGGTCCCTCGACTATTACGAAATTACCAATTTGGTCCTTGACAATTTTTCGTACCCAATTAAGTCCCTCGACTTTGAAAATTTTAACCAATTTGGTCCTCCATTTATTTTGCCGTTAAATATCCGTTAAAATTGGAACCAAATTGGTAATTTTGCTATAGTCAAGGGACCAAATTGGTAATTTTACTATAGTCAATGGACCATTTCAGTGAAAAATTAATTACCAATTTGATCCCTTGACTATAAAAAAATTACCAATTTGGTCCCTTGACTATAACAAAATTACCAATTTGGTCCCGATTTAAACGGCAAAATAAACGGAGGACCAAATTGGTTAAAATTTTCAAAGTCGAGGGACTTAATTAGGCACAAAAAATTGTCGAGGACCAAATTGATAATTTCGCAATAGTCGAGGGACCGTTTCGGTAATAAACTCAATTTAGAATTTTAATGACTTTTGTAGAATTTTTAAAATAAAAAAGTTGATAAAAGTTTATGCAAGTTTTTTATATTGACTTTTATAGAATATTACAAAGTTTTAAAAAGTTTTGAACGACTTTATGAAAGTCAATAAAAGTTTATTAAATCTATCATTTTAAAAATTTTTAAAAATCTACAAAAGTCATGATTGAATACACTCCCTTAAAATTTCAAGATTTGCAGAGATATTTACGCTTGTATAATTGTGTGAACAAAATAATTGATAATTTTTACTTAATAAAAGAGAAAAGATTCATTGATAATTTTTTTTTATTACACGGATGGATTTATCAATGGCACCTTCAAATAGTGATAATTATTAAAAAATTTTAAAAACAATGTAACCAGCTATTAAAAATATAAATTGAAGTGTGAATTTGTAATTTTGAAGGAGTTGGCTAAACGGAGATGGCCGCTAGAATGCCTTAACGGAGGCCGGCCATAGCCGTCAATGGCATCCTTGTTGAGTTTCCGACAAAGCTTCATCATCAAAATACACGACACTAAAGCTGTTGACGGAAAACAAAAAAAAAAAAAAAAAAAAAAAGCTGTTGACGGAGTCATATTGGTTGCTAGCTAATTCGTGTACAAATCCAAATATAGATGTATGTAGACCAACATAAATTGCATAACAATGATATGATGTAAGACTCAGTCATCAATAAAACAACATTTCCAACAACAGATCCTGTCACATTTTGTCAACAAAACAGTATAAAACTTGGGGGAAGAACCAAGGAAGCAGAGCTTTAACTCAACCATATATATACTTATCTTCGCCTCTAAATAGCATTGCAACTTGCAAGTGTAAACTGTGCTAAAGTGTTTTGAGATGAGCTTCAGCTTCAGCAATGTGAACGCATGTTGGGCCGTGAAGTAGGAGGGGCCGTGTGAGAAAGCTTAAAACCAACTGAAGCTGAAGAAGGTAATGGTAATCTAGATCTAGAGAAGGAGGTATCAGCAAATCCGGGCTGCAGCATGTAGGGAGCATCAGTAAGAGAAGAAGAAACCGATGGACTATAATTAACCGTCTCCATTGGGTGATCAAATTTGCAATTGCCACCAAACTTGCAGAATCCCTTGCGCAAATAAAAACAACAAGCTTGCACTCCCTGCATCGCAATTCAAATCAATACAAATTATGATATACACAAAGTAAGAACCCACTACTCCTAATTCTTAGTCAAATATTTGGGAAATACCATATGGTAGCTTACCTAAATCCTACCATGTCTATTAGCATTTGATGATTCAAAGAGGTCACCTCAATGTGTGTGTGCGCTATTTTGTACTCAACACAACATAGTATCTATTACATAACTCATTGATTTGGGTACTGAATACCACAGAGCTGTAAGATGTTGAATCAGTATACCGTAATGGGAGCAGAGATTTATCAATTATTCGACCCAATATGGAAATATAGCAATGATTACTTATTAACGAGTTTATCAATGAACTTCACCAAAGAACTCCACATACTACTAGTACATGGAAAATGAACCTTCAAAGGTTTAATCATGGCTAAGAATCTAGTAGGATCACAAGCATGGTTGTAGAACTACTCCTTTCAGTTAGTGAAACTGAGTATAGTAGACAAACCATAGATGTATAAATGTTCACAACAACACATTTAAACAGAACATTTCAATTCAAAAGGAGACACCTAGTTACAAAGGAAAACTAAGGCAAACAAATTGATGGGTTAAATCAATCACATTCATTCAGCACATTAATTAACAAAGTGGCATTCAGGCAGGACAAACTTAGCAATAGGACTTGTATATAAGAGCATCTACATTAGTATATTTTGCAAAGTTTTTACACGGTTTTTAAAAAATGTAATGTGATGTGGAGGAGTGAGAATGTGGAGAGAGAAGAAAAAAAGACCTCCTGCAAGGCATTGGGTTTTTGCAGCTTTGTGGGTCCCAGCATTTTAATTGACTGGGCATTTAATGCCACGTGAAGACCAAAGTCGCGCCCAGCCGGGCACATTAATCACGCTAATCAAACCTTTTTTCTAAATAATTTCAGCATTGTTTTGTTTTTTTACCTCTTCCATCCCATTTTCTCTTTCCTAATCACACCTCCAAAAACTCCTCAAAAACCACAAAAAAAACCCCACTATTGAGGATGCCCCGAAAAAGATTTATGTTTAGACAGGTATGCTCATTTATTCACGAACCATGGTAGTTTAGTTTGCTGTTGGTATATATAAAAATAAATAAATAACCAAGTTTAGAATATAAGAACAAACATATGATAGCTATAAGATCTGAATAATAGAAATATATTAAGAATACAACAATTATGATTGGAGAAAAGATTCACGTCAATCAACTTCATCAAGTACATTTCTCCTAGCCAAATGGGCATGGACTCACCATAGAAGTATTGTTTAACTATATTCAAGTGAATAACGAATGACGGAGAACATGACACTCACAGAAGTCTATGAACATAGCTATTGTCATCAGGGTTGATGCATTGAACAAAGGTGGCCACAACAAAGGTAAAATATAGAGGATATCCATGCATGGAAAAACAATTTTAGGCATAGTAAATTTCTGACCAAGCAGCAGATTTAAGTGCATCACGTGAGATAGTAACATGTCTTAGTTCACCACCAATATACAAGCCAGAATAAGTTATGAAACATTAAGAGAGCACATGCAGATAGTCTTATGGATATGGTAGTAGTAAAGCAATAGTAGGCTAAACAAAAAGGAACTTAACATACCGGACGCAGAGGAAGCCCCAGTGGACTGAAAGAGCAATTTGAGTTAGGTGGAACCCAATCTGGTGGATGGTGAAACTTACAAGAAGATCCAAATTTGCAATTCCCAGTTTTCTTGTAGTATTCACATTCTGGTTGCCCTGGTCTTTCAGGGAAAAAACATTTCTCGCGTTGTGCACAGCTAGAAAGACCAGTAGTAGTGTGTAAAGGGGAGTATGGTCCAGCAAAAGCAGGTGTAGAAGATAGCGCAGGGATTACATGTCCCTGCACCAAAGTAAACAAGCCATTAACCATCATATCATAAAAAGCACCGTCACTATAATAAAAGATTCGGTTTACCAAAGTAAATAAACCTTCATATCATAATAACTTACTGATTGACTCCAATTTGGAACTGGAACCACCCCTGAGTGAAGAAGCACTGGACCATAAGCGCTAGGTGTATATGAATCAGGTAAGAATGGATGCCTTGCAACCCTAAAGCTGGATGATGCTCCACTGTATTGTTCTGGGGAAGGTCCAGGAAGAGACTGCACTGTCAAATAAAATGGATGTGCAGTTGCTTGCCCTGATATAGCAGCCGGCTGAGGATGGTGGAAAGTACAAGTAATACCAAATTTGCAATGCCCTGTTTTCAAATAATAGGAACATTCTTTCTCCTCCTGTAGTGATAGACAAAGGCATCAAACAGCCCAAACATTAAATTAAGGACATGTAATTGGAAACAAAAAACAAAAGAGACATGGAGACCATAGTCCAATACACAAAGGCAACATATTTATACAAAAAGATAAATGAACCTTTACCGGTCTTAACGGAAACCCATAGATATTAAGTGGGGCATTACTCAAGGATCCACCAGCATTTCTTGGGTGGTGGAACCTGCAGGATGCACCAAACTTACAGAGTCCTGTTCTTAAATAATACTGCACGTGAGAAAGTTATGCCAATCAACAATTTTTTTTAAAACAATCTTAATGTGGTATAAAATTTGAAATGGAAAAAGATCATCATGGATAGAAAACATTTGTGGCAATCCAATGGGAAAATGAGAGGAAGTACCTGACATGTAGGCTCCCCTGGTCGTTCTGGATATACCCATATTCTCATTTGTGGCAATCCAACCTGTGGATCATAACAGTTCAGAAAGCAAAAGTTTATAAGAGCTTAAACTCTGCTGTTAAAATGGTGTAAGAAACTGAACTAAGATAACCAAAAAAATGCATAACAAATAGCACAAAAGAGTTGTCTTAGCAATCATATTTTCGGATTCCCCCCAGTTCCAATCGGACCATTACCATATTTTGGTGTTAAAAACAACTCTCGACCAGTTTTTAATAGACAAGGGGTTACATAGCGATAGAGTAGATAAAGCAAAGCAAGATCAAGGGGTTACAGAGCCAAAACCGCGAGGGTGATTGAACCGACACTTGGAACCGAATCCACAGAACCCGGTTCGCATGTAATAGGCGCAGTCGGACACGCCCAGCCTCTCCGGGTACCCTTCTGTGACCCACAATCCCAACCTCCGAATCGATTCTGCAATGCCAATTGCCAAATACGTAAAAACAGAGCTCGCCACATCAAACACAACCCTAAAAACTCACAATGTACACAGGAACTCTCACGAAACAACCCGAAATTCGAATTCAAAACCAACGAACCCACCTTCCTTTCCCCTTACTGACCGCACCGGCGCCCAAACCGCCCCCCGATCAATCTGCAACCCGTCTTTTGCCCTGCTCTGTCCGTACAACTCCATACGAGTCTAGGTTTTGTCGTCAGCATACATCCATCCCCAAATCAAGATGCAAAAGAGAGATTAGATTTAGGTACCAAAAATATACATCTCCAGCTTACACTGATAACAAAAAATGCTCGATCGTGAGCGCATGTATGTATATATATATATATATATACACACACACACACATACAAACACACATATATATACAGGGCAATAAGGTGTAATGAAGAGAATGGTTTAGTTTTTCTCTCTCTACCTGGTTTTTGTAAGCAGTGTGTGTTACTTGGAAGCGTTGGCTTTTGTAATGCTGGTAGTACAATAATCTGTCCTGTTTCTCTCTCTACACCTCTGCTTCTCACTTTACAGTCTCCACTGCTCTTTCTCTCTCTCGGAAACTGTTTGTATGCGTACCCGCCAAAGTGTGGAAAGGGTTAAAGGCATTTAATAACTCAACATTGCTAATTTCTACCGCAACTCTACTCTTCTCTCAGTTATACCCATTACCGACTACCAACTTCTCGTAAATAACGATATTACCCTCATCACCCATCAATCCACAATCCATGCCCATGCGTCAAATTAAGCTTCAAAGTGGGGTCCTTGTGTGCCGTCCTCGTGTGCGGTAAGTAAAACTCTAACATTTGTGTTCAGCTAAGTTACCATGTTTTACATCGTTTCAGTTGTTTTATTGGGCTAAGGCGTGGGAGTTCTTAGAGTCATAGTGGTTTGTCGTCTGACTTGATGTCACACACAGCAGTGTGTGAAGGTTCGAATCTCATTAAAAACATAAATGGAAACAAGGCTCAAGATTATAGAATTTGTGGATTGAACCCTTCATCAAAATTAGGGTCTAACTGGTATGACTGATTACGCGACTCGCGATTTAGTTATGTAGCAACTCTAGCGACGAGGTCCTGTAAGCTTATGATTAGTTCAACGAAGTTTGGATCACTTATGTATTTATTTTTTTTACTTGAAAAGGTTTAAACATTATTACACAAGAAAATAATTTATCATATACATTCTCCTAAATAAATAAATAATAATTAAAATCAACATATTTAATGAAATCAGAAAACGTAATGCACAATTTTTTATTATTAAAATTAAAACATAATTTTTTTTTTATAAAAAATGCTACTTGGAAATGAAATTTTATATATGTTAATTTGGTTTAACAATTTTCTTTTTAATATATATTGACCACTTGTAAACCAGTAAATTTCACTAATAAAGTAATAATTACATTCGTTTTCATAAATATTGACATCTTAACTCATTTAATATAATTTTTTTTACAATAAAGTAGTGTTAATGTTGTAAGATATGGACCTAACCGATCCTAGCAAATTAAATTGTTAAAATTTATGATTTCACTACAAGTCCAAGTCCCCAAAATATTCTATTCTCCAATGCTCAAAATCTTCTATAATCCGTTGAAGTGGCAAGTGTAAAGTAGCAACGTCTCCAACCAACTCCAAATCATATAGTTTGTCCCATGTAGTGGAACACATGATAGATACAAGTTCTACATATTCCGCTTTTTGTACTCGTTAAATATTAAGCTGTCTTTCTTCAAGACTAATGGAATATTTGGTAGGATGAAATTGTAATTTCATTTTTATTAAATTTTCAATTTGCTCCGTTCGAATGTAAGAAAATAGTCATATTAGAATATTAATAGTTTCGTGGAATTGCAATTCCCTCCAACCATGGAATTGTAATTCCATGATAAATAACTATTTTATCATTATTCTTCTTCTTATTATATTATTATTATACAAAGGCATTATAGTCTTTATTCAATTCTTCTCTTTCAATTCTCAAACATAATATTCATATCTACTTGACAGGATAATTGAGCAAGGTATTGGATCTGACCTGGTGCGTCTAACCCATTAAAACAAACAACGGTCAATAGCAGATGGAACAGCTATAAGCTAAGAGGCAAACACACTTATAGAGGCAAGCGCATGAAAGTCAAACGGTCACCAACACATTGAAGAGGGGAATTACTCCAACGGCTCCCCACCATTACTCCAACGGCTCCCATCATTATTACCCGACACATTGTGAGTCCGTTACTCTCGCCAAAAGAGCCGTTGGGCATAGTATAAGTAGTAGACCCTATTGATAGAGAAATGGGAGATGCAAACATTCTTGTACTGAGACTATTGTTACTTTAATTATCTAATATATTCCGGTAACATTATTACCATCACTACCAAACAATGTAATTTGAACTCTCACATTACTTTTTTTTCCCACTAAATTACAATTCTTTTCTCTCCTAATTTCCTTATCCAACTAAACGCCCAATAAACGACAAATTAAAACCTTACTAATTATTTCTGAGTTAGTATAAATAGAAAGTTTCATACTTCGAAAAAGAAAACCACCCAATACTATTAATATTCTAACATTACTATTTTCTACCAGTGAAATACTTAACAAATTTGTATTCTAACATTACTATTTTCGTCATCTCTCATTATCATTTTAATGTTTAATCCTTAACACTTGGATACCCACAACTCATTAGGTAGGTTTTTTATTTTTTTATTTTTATTTTTTACACTCTTAACATTAAAATATCTCTCAAAGGCCTTGTGATTGAGCAGCATAACTGTGACTTCTCAAATGAGATGTCTCATGTTCGAATCCCAATGTGGGGGCATTGACTCTCTGTGAGGTTGAGAAATAGCTTGAGAAAGTATGTATATTAACTTAATGCATATTATACTACGATTTAAATTGTAAAATTAAACCTCAAATCAACCACAAAATCGAAGACATTGAGCAAATTTTTATTACATATAAATAAAGAATAAAAAAATTTTAAAAAAATAACGTGCACAAAATAAACAAAAGAAACTAATAAATAAAACAAAAAAAGAAAAAGAAAAGAAAACAAAAGAAATAAACAAACAAAAAAATGTACAAAAGCTGCGGCATCTTTTATACGGATTGCAAATTTGCAATCCAATAATAATAAATGTTAGGCTTCTTTTACTTGCTCATCTGTTGTGTGAACACATCAAATGGGCAAGGAATGGGCAGGGGTGGAAAAGATGGGGAGTTGAGCACTTGATCAACCCACTCTTTCACCTTTCACTTCGGATTGATCTCACATCTTCTTTTTTTTTTTGTTTTTTTTTGTCGTCGTCGTTGTGTTGTTATTATTATTATTCTTTTTATCTTGTTATTATTATTATTTTTATTTTATTATTACGGAGTGCATAATAAATAATAATATTATTATTATTGTTATGAATGTCCTTTTATATCTTTTTACATGTCAGTCGCTAATTTTATCAAATATTTTTTTTAGATCATTAAATCGTTAATACAATCTGTTGGTCAAAATGACTAACATTATCTATTTGACACAATTCGCTAACCACTAATCACTATATGTTGATTGTCAAACAAGGCTTTACAAATGCTCCATTTTAGCAATCATTATTGCTTGGAGTGGGTCTAAAAACACATAAAGTACATTATTCTAACTCATAAATAATATTATCTTACCTTATAAATTTCATTATTATAACACATAAAATACATTATACATTATTCTAACTCATAAAATATATTATTTTAACACATAAAGTATATTATTCTAACTCATAAAATACATTATCGTACCATATAAATTTCAGTATTCAAACACATAAAGTACATTATTCTAACTCATAAAATGCATTATCTTACCTCAAAATGTTCATTATTCTAACATGCACGCAGAATAAGAAATGTTTTTTAAACATCAAAGTAACATCATTTTGGACCGTAGTCCACACAATAATTTGCCCCATTTAACTAGGCCTTCTATCTTATTAAGAATAAGATAACTTGCGAGTTACTCAGCCCGTGGGAACTCTTTTTTTAAAAAAGAAAAAAATACTACATAACTCTCATTTCTTATTTTCAACTTTTATTCTCTCTTACAATTTTTTGAGGTAGACACTTATCCTGAAACCCACATTATAAAAATATCATATTATTATTTGCCATGTAATATAGTAAAATTGAGGGAGTACATATAGTAGAACTCTTTTTTTTTTTTTTTTTTTTGTGAAGGGGCTTGTAATTGTTTTTTTGTTTTATATATATATATATATTTAAAATCCTATTCTAAACAAGTAAACAACTACGACTCAACAGTCAGCCCTAATTTCTCTGTATCTTCTTCGTCTGTGAGTCTCCGGTTCAGTCTCTCTTGCTACAGTGCTACGATTGAAGAAGACAGCGACTGGCGATTTTGGGGAGAGTGACCTGTGACCTAACGGCGAGCTGAGGCTGTGACTACGGCTAACGATATTAGTGCATTTCGGCAGAGGTAATTTTTCGAATTTAATTATGCAATATACTGTTTATCTGAAAACTGTGACGAAACTACGATGATGATGGTGATGATCTTGCTTTGCTTTTCTCACGTTTTTGTATTACTGAGTGGCCGTGTATTTGTTGTTCTCTCCGTGTACTGTTTGCAAAAGCTATAAATTGGAATGATTTGCAGTTTCAACAAGGAATAAGCTTACACTTTAATGAAATGAATAACACGAACTATTATGAAAGTTCCAGATTTTTAATTAGTGTTCTAGTGTTGTTTATGTATCTTGTTCTAAGGTACTAATTGGATGCTTTGCTGCAGGTGATATCAACATTTGTTCCTAGGAGGACATACATTTTTGCCAATTCTGATTCAGAGCCAGAATAGCTTCCCATAATTTTGTTTATATTAATTTGTTAAGACACCAGTAAATGAAGTCTAACAGCAAAGCTCTGCTTGATTTGGAGGGCAAAAGCACACCATCTGCTTCGTCTTTGGAATCGAAACTTAGTTTTTGCAATGGAGAAGAAAGTTTTCTGTCCCGAAGTACTAAACTCAACCCTCCTGATAAGAAACCTGCCATTTCTTCCATTCCTCAGAGCGAATTTCTAGGTAAAGTGAAGGATTTCCTGGGAGTGATATTGGAAGCAAATAAAAATTTGGAGCTTGATTCGAAAACCAATCCAGGGAAGAACTACGATATAGAAGCTCTGACTGGGGAAGAATCTGAATATATTGAAATGGACTTGATGCTTGGTGTTGCAGAGCTGCAAACTGAGGAAGCTGTAGCTGCTGCTGAGTCTGCATTAGCTGGTTATCAACCGGTGATTCCTTTGGCCGCTAGTAGTAGCGAGACAGAATCAGAAGAGAGCAGTGATGATGACGATGACAGTGATGAGGATAGCGATGGAGATGATGATGACAACGGGGATGGTGATGAAGCTGAGAGACCTTCTCCTAAAAAGGGGAAAACTGCTAACCCTGTTGAAAAGGATTGTTCTTCCAGTGAAGCATCAAAGAATAAGCAGCCAAGAAAGAAACCAAAAATTGTTGAGCTTTCATAGGACACTTTTGTGGGTGGAGGCCTGGACATGGAATATAGATGAGAGGGATCTGCAAATTTTCTCTAGATTGAACTGGAAGTAGTTCCAAGAAGAGAGGATTTTGAATGTGTACTTTATCTTCTATTCTAAGGAATCAATCCTATATTGGAACCTAATCTATTTGCATTACATGGCTTTATTAAAGCTATTTTCCTAGTATCATGATTTGATACAATTCCTGTTCTATTCCTTCCCTCCAAATTCATTCCGTGAACCAAACATGCTGTAAGGGAATCTATTGTTTGGATAATAAAATAGATAAGTCTAAAATTTGATTTTGAAGGCAATCTTGTTTTCCCCCTTGTGCTATGACAGTGACTCAATGCCTCCACAGATTCTTTACTGTTTATCATGGCATTATTTCCTTAACTATATTTCTTCAAGTAAAGCTATTGGAATGAATACTTTAGTTTTTTTATTGTGGCATGTGAAGATATATTTATATTATTTAGTTGAAGTGACTCTTTTGTGGATATGTTGCACATAATTTCTTTCAGTTTTGAGTGAAATTTGCCATATTGTTTGTTACAGGAGGATATGTCAAGGTGCCTTCTATGGACTCAAAGACATCATCAAACTTGGCCACCAATTTGTACTGATGCTCTTACAAAGCCAGTAAATTTACTATTGCTGAAGCAGGAGAAAAGACAAGGATTCTTATTATCTTACAATGGCGTACATAAATTCATAGCCTTCTGCTTCTGCTTGCAGAAATTGCAATATTTTCAGCTCCAACAAAGACTCGTAACACTAAAATTGAAAACTTTATTAATTAAGACCATAATTTTTCCCCAAATGTAACTGTAAGTATTGGATTCATCGGCAATGGATGATTCAAATTTCAAAGACGTGAAGGCCTCACGGGGGTTTCAGTCACCTTCAACACGGTGCAAGCTTCGGGAAGCAACGATTTCCGAATCACAGCGTAATTCTTACCTTCCCACCGCCTCTTCGACAGCGTCTCTGCAATCTGCACCGCCGCCTTCACGGTCTCCTCCGCGTTCGCGTGCGCGGAATCGATCAACCCTAATCCGAGCGCCTCCGCCGCCTTCAGCTTCGATGCTTTCAACACTAACGCTCGCCTGGCAGCCAACGAGGTCACCTTGGATCCGATCAGCGCGGTGAAGTAGTCCGGCAGGGGTAGCCCGATGTCCAGCTCGCTCATGTAGAGCACGCCTTTGTCTGACCTCATGGTGACGTAGTCGTGGCTCATCGCTAGCATCAGCCCCGCGGCGGCGGCGTGGCCGGTCACCGCCGCGATTGTCGGCATCGGGAGGGAGATTAGGTCCGCCACGATCGGCCTGAACATATCCACCATTTGGTGCAGCCGATCCGCGGCGGCTTCCGGCGAGCCGGCGGCTTTGGCGTATTTCAAATCGAAGCCATTGGAGAAGAAGTTCCCCTCCGCCTTGGTGATCAGCACAGATCCCCTGGCAGCTCGGGACTTGACATCGGCGAGTGCGGCGCCGAGAGTGGTGATGAGATCCGGGTTCAACCGGTGCTCGCCGTCGCCGGTCAGCGTTAGATAGAAAATATCGCCGTGCTTCTCTAACGTGCACATGGTGTGGAATTGAAAACAACTCCGGAAATGCGAGGTGTTTGGCGTGTATAATCAATCTCTTTGGGGTCGTCCACGAAATGACAATAGTACCCCTGTCTTTATTCCTTTTTCCATTCGCTCTCAAGTGAATACATCTTATTTGGGAAGGAAATTTTAGTAAATTTGATGTTTTAGAGTGGTTGAAATTTAATATTTCAAAATATCTTATCTTATCTGATCTAGGATAGCATGTTATATACTTGCTATCCCTATTATTATTAGGTTTTTTGAGTACTACTAACTCCGTTACAATGTAGTATCTATTCATAGCTACTTTCTCAACTTACTGAAGCACAAAGAGTCACACTCCCATCATCCATGTGGGAGTGTTAATCGGGACACCGAGTGCCACTAGACCACAAGGTCTTTGGTTTATTATTATTGTTGCATTAGAATTTTTTATTCTTTTTTAGTGTGGAAAGTAAAGTTATTGATACTTATTATAACTTCTGAAATGGTGCAAGTGTTACTTTGTAGATGTGATTGGTGTCGAAATCTTCATGGGGTGAAGGGAAAGAACAAAGAATATTCATTGTATTATGGCTTTAGTTTGTGTTTTTATTTATATATAATAATTTGATTCTGAGTGATTTTTTTGAATGTCTGTAGAATGAGAAGAAATTAATCTTCAAATTCTGTGAAGGTCTTCATGTCTTGAAGGTAATATATCTCTAAATTATTATTTCTTTGCAAAGTTATCAAATGCATATTGTTTTGTAGATTTATTTTAACATATATTCTAAATATTACCTTAACAGCTTAAGTTATCATAGCTTTTGGTTGATTGGTGAGACTGATCCAAGCATAATTTTAATCTTTTTATTCCATTAATGTTCCTAAATAGTAGGGAGTAATACATATGCAAAAAACATAGGCCATATGCTCATATTCGCACAACATCAACAGAATCCTTGACCATTGACCCAATTTCTTCAACCCTTTATTCCCGCTTTACCCTCCACAGCCTCAATAAATACTTTCCCAATTTTTCTCTCTCCCAAACTCCTTTGAGTTTCAATTCTCTCTTTTCTTTTTTTCTTTTTTTGAAAACTTCAATTCTCTATCTATGGCGGAGAGCAACAAGTATTTGTTATCGGAACGACGGCAGCCCAGCCAGTTGATGCAGCGGCGAGCGCCGTCGTCGTCGTCGATGCAGATAAACTGCGCCGCCGCGCATTGGAACGCGGCGATTCCGATGCTATCGCCGTTGGTTTCGTCGCTAGAGTCCAGGAATGACCTGACGGCGGCGATTAATTTGTATTCTAATTCTATGAAGGACGAGCTGGCTAAGAAAGAGCAGGAGAAGCCGCCGTCGCCGCCGGCGGTGTTGAAGAGATGGCAACACCCGGCGATGCCGTTTTGCCAAGAGCAGGTTCCTCCTTTCGTGCCGTTTGCACCGCATATGCTGATCGATTAAGTAGAGTATCAAATATTTTGATTTTTATATTTTTTGGTTATAATTTTGATGGGTATATAATACTCTGTATGTGTTTATATTTTTACTACTTTACCGTTTTGTAAATCAAATCTCCTACCACTTCTAATAAACAACTTATTTTTATTTTCTTGACTAAAACATTGGCCTTACCCAAGAATAAGCTCTTTTGTTCATCACTAAATGAGTTCAAATCTCATTACGTTTTATGAGAACTTTTTTACTTTTGCCCCTTAAAGGGGAAAATCTTCCTCTAAGGGTCTCCCCACCCTGATATAATTGTATAAAGATAAATTATGGTAACTAATAAAATTTTAAAGTAAAGAGGTAAAACATAGTGACTCAAAGAATGAATTTTAAGTGTGAAGATGGCCTTCAAAGAGCTCATCATGCAACTGTCACAGCTCAATTCCCACACAAGCCATATCCCAACCCGCAGGAGATTATTAAAAAAAAAAAGGGGGAAATTGCATTTTTGGTCCCTGAGCTTTAAGCAAATTCCGACTCAGTCTCTGAGTTATAGCCGTATCCGAGTTTAGTCCCTCAGTTATGAACGAAGTGGCGCATTTGATCCCTGGCCGTTAAAACTAACGGAAAAATTAAAAAATAGTTAAAATTTGAAGGGTAAAATAGGAAATTCACATTTTATTATCCTTCTTATATCAAAATCACTTTTATAATATTATTTTTCACTTCTTAGCATCTTATTTTCAATATTTTTCAATTCTAAAAGCATTTCAATAACTTTAGTATGACTTTTTAGGAGTCTGGCTATCGTATAACAAACTTAAGACCTAGTACAAACAAAGAAACACTTGATCATTGTTTTTAAGCATCTGAAAACAGTATCCTAATAATTTTTGGTTTCCTTTACTAAGCAACAAAGGTATCAAACTAGAACTTCTGAGATACAAAATAATTTCAAATTTTTCAGGTTGCTTTTATGAGAATTTCACCAAAAGAATAACTTGAGATTTTTATTATGTAAAAAATATTTTGTATGCAATAGTTTAGTCAATTGTCGCTTTTTGAAGTTACAAAGTTTTTAAAATTTTCATAATTGATTCTTAGGTTCCTCTTTCATTACTCTGGTTTTAAGAAAACAGAATTTTGTATCTCAAAAGTTCTAGCTTGATTACCTTTGTTGCTTAGTAAAGAAAATCGAAAATTATTAGGATAGTGTTTTCAGATGCCTAAACACAATGATCAAGTGTTTTTTTGTTTGTACTAGGTTTTAAGTTTGTTATACGAGAGTCAGGCTCCTAACAAGTCATACTAAAATTATTGAAATGCTTTCAGAATTGAAAAATATTGAAAATAAGAGGCTAAGAAGTGAAAAATAATGTTATAAAAGTGATTTTGATATAAGAAGAAGAATAAAATGTGAATTTCATATTTTATCCCTCAAATTTTAATTATTTTTTAATTTTTCCGTTAGTTTTAACGGCCAGGGACCAAATGCGCCACTTTGTTCATAATTGAGAGACTAAACTCGGATAAGGTCATAACTCAGGGACTGAGTCGGAACTTAGTTAAAGCTCAGGGACCAAAGATGCAATTTTCCCAAAAAAAAATCCTTAAAAGTAACTAATGTTTTGTTCATGGTTCCCTAAGATGAACTTCAAAAATTTTGTTTATTGATTAAATGAATATAGATGGAATAAGTATTTAAAAAGACAAAATATATGTTATATTGAATTATATATGTGTGTGTATTTTTATATAATAATAATAATAATAATATTATTATTATTATTATATTAATATTATTATAAGCGCACCCTTATGAGAGTTGGCACCCATAAGAGAATTAGGAAATAATTAAAAATGTCTGCCAAGATTTAGCGAATCAAAAGCAACTAGAGAAAATATACAGTGACATTTTTATAAATAATAACTAAATCCAAATCTAAACCATAAAATACTACATTTTTCTTCAAAAATAACAAAAATTTTATTCAGTATTATATTTTTCAATATCCAACCCATTTCACAATAAAAATCTGCTAAATAGTATTACAAGAGAGTAACTCTTTCTCTTAATATGTTACACTCACTATTATGGAGTAAAAAGTAAAATAGAAAGAAACAAAAAAGTTGGATACAACTTTTTACAAAATCATTCCAAATTTTCATTATTGAAAAGAAATCAAAAGACATTGCAATTAAAAACATTAGAGTTTTTTTTTTTTTTTTTAAATGAGGTAGTGACAGTAAAATTTATCAAAAACTACTATAACAATCAGATGGAATCACCAAAAGGAAGTACAAGAAAGGTAGTTAAGAGTTGTTCAATGTTGCAAAAATCGCGCCCGGCCGCGTCGAGGAAGGCTGAAATCGGCCTCCTCCGCGGTCGGGCGCCTAGCCCACCTGGCCGGGTGCCTGGGCCGCCTAGGCCGGCCGACAGGTTTTTTTTTTTTTAAAAAAAATAAAAAATTATAAATCTGAAACATTTAAACTATTAATGTTATAATGTATTAACTAATACTCTAATAATAAGTAATAACTTAATAAAATAATAAGTAATAACTAAATTAAACTAATAAGTAATGCACTAATAATTAATAAATAATAACTAATAACTTAATAAGTATTAAATATTTAACTATTAAAGTGTAAAGACTTACAATATTAAACGCTTTACACTTATTAACACTTAAAATATATTTTTTTTAAATATTTTTTTCACCTAAAAAAAAAAAAAAAAAACTAGGCGCCCCCCAGGCGCCTAGAGGGCGCCTAGTGATTTTTGCAACTTGGAGTTGTTAGAGCACCTACAATAGAGATTTTTTGCCGACTTGAAAGAAAGAACATGGTTATGTTTGAGGAAAGAAAAGAAGGTTTTAATGTTAAAATGGGTCTTTTGTTTAAAGAAGAAAAAAAACATGCTATTTGCTAACACCCATGACGCTTGGACAATTCAAAGTGGTTGCCAATCAACGCCACTCTCCCCTTTTTTTTGGTTTGTTTTAAATCTGATTTGGCCAAGGGGTCCCCAAAGATTGGAGGTGAGTCATGAGATGGCATAACAAAGACAAGGCACACTGTAGCAACATTCAAAGTCATAATATCACATAACAAACCAAAGTGTAGCAAGCAAGCAGGATACAATGAAACAAGGGGGCCTACTTGACTACTTGAGCAGGGTCTTGACAATGGACTTGACATTGAGCTTCTTCAAGTCCGTATAGGACTGCCCACATCCCACAAACATCACTGGTGCCCCAGATATGTAAACCATGGATAGTGCCGCTCCCACCTGTAACCATCAACATATTTCACATTTAAGGCCGTCACTATATAAAAAACATAGCCATTCCATCCAAAAAGGGAAATAATAATCTACCTTGTCATCAATGGTGTCAAACTTTGTAAGGAGAATTCCATCAATTAATCTTGGATTTGGTGAGGGTGATAAATCACCCAATTTCTACAACAAAAAGCAATCACAATGCGTGTCAGACTATTATACTGTAAGATACAAACACATATATAGGGTGAACTACGAACCTGATTGAATTTTGATAATTGGTCAACAGCGTCATTCCCCACGAGTGCCTCACCAACAAACAGGACTAAATCTGGATTGTTGACATAAATAAGCTTTGATAGTGCTCTCATCAATGGTTCATTATCCTGCGGGAAGCAAAACAAAATATATACTGGTGACTAAGAACATACCACATACACAAGAAGATATAGTGCATCCTACCATGCATTTAAAGCACCCAACTGTGTATGTATATGTAAGTATGTATGCTGAATACACACACACACACACAATGGAATTCTTTTGTGACAGTCTCTTTTGGGGTTGGTTTGGTGTGATATGGAGATTCTAATTAAATCCAAATACCTGCATTCGACCAGCTGTATCAACAAGGACAACATCAGAACCATTGCGAGAGGCCTCTTCAATTGCTTCCTTTGCAACAATGGCAGGGTCTTTCTCATAGCCCTTCTCAAATATTGGGATCTATAAATGCCAAAGTTTAGGCATCACAATCATTTTCTCATATTTTAAGTGATTTAGCAGAACACATAAAGCCCTTAGAACAAAATTAAATGTCACAACATAATACCTGAAGCCTACGAGCATGAGTTCGTAGTTGCTCCACAGCTCCTGATCGGAATGTATCACAAGCAGCCATCATTACATTGATCTTATGCTGCAGAAGCCAATAAGCAACCTGTATACAGCAGATAAAAACGCTTGTCAAATACATGAAGAACATTTCTATATAACTACCATAAAGCACCAAACATGAATTAACCTTTGCAAGATTGGTTGATTTCCCAACTCCATTAACTCCTACAAAAACCACGACATATGGTTCCCTTGTTCCTTTGCTGTGTGAACATCCCTCAAAATGTCTATGGAATGTTTAGGAGTCAATATGCGGACAAGAGCCTCCTCCATTGCAGCCTGGTTTGATGAACACAGCCTTTCATATTAGAATGTTATAATAAGTAAACAAAAGATTAAAAATCTTGCAATTGAGATAACATATGTAAGTTAATTCTTTTGTCCCCCTTTTGGAGCCTGCTTCTATGTTAATGATCATATTACCTTCACTATTGAAGAAATTCTAGTAAAGGAGGCTTGCTTTTTACCCTCAAGGTTGGCTGCAACTGACTCACAGAGCTTTTCGGCAATTTCCTCAGCCTACAAAGAATGCCATTAAATCTTTAATAATAGCCTAGAAATTTAAAAAAAAAATAAAAAATTGTCGAACAAAATCCTGGTCATGGATCAATGAAATCTTTCATTTTCCTTTTTATTTTTGTTTTAACAGGCAGAGTATTATATGAAATAGCATACCACATTCTTGGTCATAAGCATGTCCTTAAGAGCTTTTAAGGGTAGTTCCAGGTCTGCCTTCTCCAAATTTGCCTTACCTGCAATACTGGAAAAAGGGTAGGGCAAGTCAAAATTGATATCAGTGTCAATAGTTTCAAAAATGGATACGACCCAAACCAGTAACAGATATATGCATTCGTACGCTAAAAAATAAGGGCAAATTTATAGTCATTAGCACCTAACATTGAACAACATTATCACAATAATGACCCACAAAGTATATGAACGATGATAGTGGCTGCATCCAAACTATGTTCTCACAAATCTTGGCTCTGAGTTCACCTTACTGCATACATTATCATTCACCAATTCTCAAAGTCTGTTTACTAATATATTTGCGGTTGCCAACTTGCCATACAACAGAGTATCAACAGAACTAAAAAACGGTTAACAAAGAAGCAGGAATAATACTCTTTCCTCCTCAAATGGAAAAACCAATCATTAAAGAGTTTTCTCGAGGGGGAAGACAAGAAATTCATTGACTTTGAATCAGCCAATACAAATACTGAATAACAAGAAAAAGAATGTGGGGATGATGAGAACAGAATGGGGAAAGCAAAAAACTAAAATAAAATAAAATTAGGCAGGAGGAGAAATCCCACTTCTTCATGGAGAAGGGGTAGGGGAGTTACCTCTGGAACATGGATGAGAACCACCATTTTTTCTTTGTATCAACTTTGCGATCTTCATAAGTTTCCTCTTCATCCTCCTCACTTTCACTGTCATTGATAATTTCCTCTTTGTCCATCATGCTCTCACCTTGATCCACAGCCACAGCTGCTAAATTCTGCACCTCATCTTCATTTACATGGTCAATAAAATCTATCTTTGCCTGTGAATGTGAATCATCCCAGACTCTATTCTTTTTCATTATTTTCTTTGGCTCTGCCTTAGAACCTTTTTTAACAACAGTGTCAGTTTTCTTTCCACCTTTAGACCTAAGTTTCTGTAACTTATTTACATCAAATGCCCCAGTTTTAGAGCTAACATCCTCTTTAACCTTATCAGTCCTCTTTGCAGGCAATTCCTCATTCTCAAATCTACAATTAGAATCACCATTTTCTAGTGAGCAGTTTGTAACCTTGTCCTCCTCTCCACCATCATCTCCTGATTCACTTTTTTTATTACCTCCATCAAACATGCCCCTCTGAACTTGCCCTTGCTTCTTTACAAGAGGATTCTTCATAGGCTTTCCCGCCTGCTTTGTTTTCTTCATTTCCTCAACACGTGCCTCTGCCTCCTTCCTAAGCTGTTGAAAAATATCATCGAAGTCATTGTACAAGGTCCTTTTGGGATCATATATCTTTGAGAACTCTTTCTTAACCATTGTTAGTAGATCATCAACATACAAAAGATGGAGAATCCTCTGATAAACAGCAACAAATACGAGTCCAAGTTCATTGTGAAATGTCCACTTAAGAGTATAAGCAGCTCCTGGCACATCATAATTATAGTATGTAGAACCTGATCGTTCTTCCAAGAGACAAGACCGAATCAAGATGTCAATTGGAGAACCTTTAAGAGCATTTCCAAGCTCTTTGCAGGTCCAGAGGATCAACCCCCGTCTAGTGAAAATAAATAACTGCTCTAACATCTCTGGATGATACAACCAAAAGTCTGAAAGAAAACAAAGCCCAAATTATTAAATTCAAAAATCAAAACAACAAACACTAAATATTCAAGAAAAACATGAAACAACTTTCAATGATGCCAATTCAATTATAAATAAACAAAACAAATTAAATTATCAATTTAATTGCACGAAAATTCTGAGAAAAACACAAGCTCAGGCACAAAACATAAATCAAAAGGCCTAAAACCCAATCACAAGCAGATATATACACATTCATTTGTATATAAAATATACTCCGTATCTGATAAATCATAAAATGTTACAAATCAGCAAATTGTACAATTCAACTTTAGAAACCTACAAATCAGGAGCAATTGAATAGAATTATGGAAATCAAAAAATAAGAAACCAATAATAAATTGTGGAATAATTTTTTACCTGTTTATTTTGGGTAAAACTAAATTGAAGAAACCCACTGTCTAAGAAAATGGAAAAAAAAGAAAACAAGAAAGAAATGCAACTAACCCCATATTTATAGTTGAAATGTTAAGTTTGACTAGATCCTAAGGTTTATGAATCTGCTTTCTTGAGATACTTTTCCCTTTTACTTTTCGTTGTAGCATAAATCATAACCAATGTGGAGATAATATTTCATGCACTCAACATTCTTGGAGCTGACAAGCAAGAGTAAGGCATCCTTGATTTCTTGACACAATATGCAAAAATGTTCACATGTATCATTGTTATATCCGCGTGTAGTAATTCAATGTTTGTCTAATTTTAATTTTTAAACAATGACCATATAAAAATTATCATAGATATTCAAACAAGAAATGTTAATATTAGTTTTGAATCAATTTATTTATTTTGACCCAAGTAAGAAGATAAACAGATTTTCACATGTTTTCAATTGTATTTATAAATTTACGATATATGTTCACATATAGTGAATATGGAGTACAATGCTTACAAAGTTGTATAATGATATTCATGTTTCCGAGGTTCAATTCAAAGCATGCTGCACTTCAAAATCATTTCTAAACAATATGAGGTTCTGCACCGCTGCTGCAGTTTTGAACCGGAGAAATGAGGTTCTGCAGAAACAGTTTCGAACCTCAAAAGGAGCACCAACCTCATACAAACCAGATATTTCACCAACACATCAAAGATCAACAATAGTTTTAAAATGGCATATTTGAAAATGAGAATGCACACACCAACACATATCCATAAAAAAATTAGCATCAAAACAGCATTTCAGAAACTAAAGAGGAAAAGAAATGGAACCCTAGAAATTCAGATAGGGTTTAATAAATGCAAAAACAGATCTAGATGATTATATACCTTCCGGTCTGGAGTTGGACAAGAGCCTATAGAAGATTTCGGAAAATCCGTTGTATTGAAAATGTTGTTGGGACGAGAGGAAGCTGGATAGGGTGGCCGGAGATGGGAGTTGGCGACGATGGCCGAAGGAAAGGAGGGAAAAACGGGGCTAAGATGCTGCTGCCAAGGTTCGATGTGTAGATATACTGTAAACCATTTTAATTTTTTTTCTTGTACAATAAAAAGATATTCTCAAATTTACTATTTTTCCTTTTTAGTTTTTTGGGAAAATTATAATTTCGTCCTAAGTTATATGATAATTGTAAAATTTGTTCTTGAGTGTTCGTTATACTCACTTTTCGTCCTTAAGTTATCATTGGTGTTGCACTTTTGGTCCCTGAATTATATTAAAATTGCAAATTTCGGTCCTAATGTTTTATTAGTAAAGAGACGAAAAGTGTAACGTCAATGATAACTTTGGGACGAAAAGTGAGTATAACTAACACTTAGGGACGAATTCTACAATTACCCTATAACTTAGGGACGAAAACTACCATTTTCAGTTTTTTTTTTTTTTTTTTGGAAAATTCCTTAGTTTTTTTTACTAGTTGTAAATACACACCATGTGCAATTGATTAATGTTCAATGAACAACAAAAAATTAGTAAAGTTAAACTATCAAAATAAATAGGAAACACATAAGTATTATAAATAGGAAAAGGTGTCAAATAAGCCACTGAACTTATCGTTTTTGTGCAATTGGGTCATTTTTTTTAAGTGAAAAGGGGAAACCCATATGAAACCGCGTACAATTAAGCAGCATTATACATAAAGCGCCATGATGGGCATCCTATCAAATCATTGTCGAATAGATTCCGAATATTGGCCGGAGGAATGTTTAGGATAAGTATGCCTTTGTTGAGCTCTCTTGCCGTCTTGGCTAGGTGATATGCAACTGCATTTAATTCCCAGGGGACTAATTCAGCACTCCAGGATTCCACCTTACGAAGCTCCATCATGCATGCTTTCAAAATATTCCCCACTATTGAACTGGGGGCTGGTTGATCTTTAACTGTCGTATGATCGCCTGTGAATCTTCTTCAAGAATGATCCTTTTGAAACCATTCTTTATTGCCACTTGGATGCCTCTCAATAGTCCCAGGCCTCTGCTTCTAAGGGTGAGCAAGGACCTAACCTGTTGGTAAATCCACAGATCCAGCTGCCTGTGCAATCCCTTAAAACTCCTCCGCATCCTGCTTTGTTGAGTGTATGGTCGACATAGCCATCGTAGTTAATTTTCACCACTCCTACCTCAGGTTTCTTCCAGCTTCTACATTCCCATCCTAAGGAGTAAATTCCTTTGCGTTCTCTGGCATTTGTAAAGGCTGTCTCTGTCTGCTTGGAATGTGCCCTAATCCATTGAACTTTGGACTGCAAAGAGTGAAACGATCCAGTAAAGATGGTTTCGTTTCTCCACTTCCAAATCCACCAGATTGCTGTTACAAACATGATGCTTGCGTTTTCTGGTTGTGCAATTGGGTCATTGAACTGAAAAAAAATGTGCAATCCAACTATCAAACAAGTAAAAAATATGTGCAATTATAACATTTGTATAATTTCTTTTAATTCAATTGAGTTAAAAACATTTTAATAGCCAAAGGCCTTGTGGTCCAGCGGCATCCGGTGTGCACTCCCATGTGGAAGGGGGTGGGTTTGAGCCTCAGTGGAGGCATCTGTTTACTCTTTGTGCTTCAGTAGGTTGAGAAAGTAGCTATGAACAAATAAGAAAGATACAAATAAAACTTTAATGCATGTATTTTAGTTAATCTCAAATAGATCAAATTTGAGTTGAATTGAGGTTAAACTAAAAAAAAATTAAAGCTCAATCAAACTTGGGCTAACCTTAAAATTTAAGTTTTTAACTATTTAAACTTAACATGAATTACTATACAATTCTTCCTTCTCTCTCTAAAAACCAACGCCCTTACTCTGCTACTCAACTTCGGCTTCTACCGCTAGCCTCCGGCCGGAGCTCTAATTAAGCTTTGAGCCGGCGATATTGGTCACCTTCTACGTTTGCTCTTTCTCTTCTTCCACCCCGACCATCGTCGCAGCTCCGTCCGCCTCCGACCACCGTTGCAGCTCTTCATCTTCCTCTTCTGTGCCGTCGCAGTCCTTCCCCTCCGCCACTGCCCTTCTTTGGCCAACAACCACCGCGTCCCACCACCATCGCCCTCCTCCACAGCCAAGCTTCTGCCTCCCACCACCGCCCCCCACCGCACAAGCTTCTTCCTCCCTCCTTCCGTTTTCTCTTCCTTTTAATAAAAAGTTTTATATATATATATAGCTAGTAGGTAGGTATTGAGGTTGGTGTTGGTAGTATTGAGCTCCCAACCCTACTTTGCCTTTACCCACTTTTTATTTTATCTTTTTTTTTAAAGTTTTTGTCTTCATAATAATTATTGTGTTTCCCTCTCGTTACTTTCACGAGCTTTTCATTTTCATAAGCATAAATCGTTTTGTTTGGCTTCGGCAATTGTTGATCTTATCCTGGACAACGAGCCAAAAAGAATGAAGACGAAGGCCCAGATCTTTGCTGAAGCTTTAAGCTCCCTAAAGGAATATAGCTTCCAAGTTATGAAATAGTATGCGATTCAAGTTTTTTATATCATAGTTAGAAAAGTTGTTTTTATGTCTGACTGTAAGGAATGGTTTACCATTTCATTGATTGTTTATGTAAATATTTTATGTCATGATTTAATGAAATAGCTACGTTTGCCCTAAAAAAAACCATTTGAACTTGGTTTAGCTCATTTACACACCGAGTATATAAGTAATGATAATTTTCTCGGGCCGAGATTAGAGTCAATTGTTATACGGTGGACCATGGTAAACACAGTTGTGTGGATCATGGTTCGAAAACGACACCGTTTTTTTAAATAAAGAAACAAAAGGCGTCAAATTTTAACAAATTTTGTAATTTTGTTGTGTTCATAATAAAATGAAACTACACTGTATCCAAAATGAAAGTGAATAACTTGTAACGCATATAGACATATTGTGTTTATATTATCAAATGAAAATGTAATTGAATTGAAATGATATTTTAGCTTTGTTGAAATGAAACTGCAGTATGTATAAAATGAAACTGAATAACATGTCTTACATATTGAGTGCATATTGTCAAATAAAATTGTAGTTGAATTGAAATAGTACTTTAGTTTTGCTGAAATGAAACTACAGTGGGTATAAAAAGAAACTGGATAATATGTCTCACATATTGAGTGTATATTGTCAAATAATGAAATTGAATAACAATTTCACATATTTGAGTGTATATTGTCTAACGAAATCGTAGTTGAATTAGAATAATAATTTAGTGATGTTGTAGTAAGACTATATACAATGTGTATAAAATGAAATTTAATAATAGATTTCACTCTAATAAGACTACTGTATGTATAATATAAAATAAAATTGTAGTTGAAACAAAATGAAAATCTTTAGTTTTGTTAAAATTAAACTACATGTATGTAATATAAAACTGAATAGGTTATAGAAACAGGATTAATTACACAAAAATGCGTATAGTTTCTTTTCATAAAAAGAAACAACTCTGTTTTGGTCCATAGTTCACACAGACTAGATTACATTAAAATTTGCCGCTCCGATTATGACCACGTGGCTAGCAGGATTAGGCCCACGTGGCCACCACTGTGATGATCAGTACAGAAGTCGATCCTTAGCGCACAAATGGACTGGAAATTAGCTGCTATTCTCCAACCTTCTCTCGCTCCAATCCCACATTTCCCTTATAAACTCCCAAATCTCTTTTTCTCTCGACATTTCTATGCTCAGAACACTGCTTTTGTGTTCCTCAACTCGCCACCGCTTCTTACATGGTCTCAACTCACTAAGAACACACTGCTATTATTCATCTACTACCCACTCAACCAAGAGTTCTTCGTTTTTGGGTGTTTTTTTCCAACATCGTTGTCTTCGAAGACCCATACACTCGGTGAGAGTTTTAGCTATGGCAGAGCAGTCTTCGCAGCCGACGAAGAAGCATAAGCATACCAATCGTCTTGCCTCGGAGCACAGTCCTTATCTACTCCAGCACGCTCATAACCCGGTATGCATATTTGCCCAGAAAATTGAGTAGGAACTTTTGTTTTCAATGAACTTGTGATTTTTATTACGGAGTAACATTTTTATTTTTAAGTTTTAATATCCATAGTGTGTGTTAGTGTGTATGTGCACATTTATACTTTTAATTTTTTTTTTTTTCTTTTTGAAAGGTGGATTGGTATCCATGGGGCGAGGAGGCTTTTGCTGATGCTCGCAAAAGAGATGTGCCAATCTTTTTATCGAGTAAGTTAATTTTTCCAATTCAGGAATGTTTCATTTTCTCCTATTCAGTGGGATAAGGAATGTTTATCAGTTTGAATAGATTAAGAATTTTGTTTCCAAAAAAAAAAAAAAATTAGATTAAGATTTTTTTTTCATAATTTCATGTGGATCCTGGATGGTGTTGATCTTTGAAGTTGGGTACAGCACTTGTCATTGGTAAGATTTTGACCCTTTGTTATTGAGAATTGATGCCTGCTTAAAATTGCTGAAAGAGTTGACACTAATGGGATTGATCATTGATAAGGTGCCATGTAATGGAAGTTGAATCTTTCGAGAATGAAGAGGTTGCTCGTTTGCTGAATGATTGGTTCGTTAGTATCAAGGTAGCTGTATTATGAGCTGCTTCATATTTTCATTAAGAATTTTGGGCAAATGTAAAATGAATCTTATGAATTTCACTAAATGTCTTTCTAACAGGTGGATCGTGAAGAACGTCCTGATGTGGACAAGGTTAGAAGTTTAATGAAAATACATTCTTTTGCAAGCTTATGAGCGTGTTGCTAAATAGGGAATGTAGACAGGGTTTTGATTCTAAATACAATCTGCAAAATGGGAAATATCAGAATGCTCTGGAGTTCCCGTGGGAAGAAACCAATGATGGTTATGTCATTAAGATACTTAATAAAGATAGTATACTTTAAATAGTGGAAACAAATAGTTTGTGGAATGCACACCTCAAACTAATGGAGTTGAGGGTTTTAAATACTGGTGCTTTTGTGAGGTTGAACCTGCTTGGTGTAGCCCTGATTTGCAGAGATAATTGATTAGAGACCTTTAGGAGTTGGCTGACCTAATGTTCATGTGTGTTGGTGATATATGATAACCATATCTAGACCTTTATGGAGTTCAATGGTATGATTTTAGTGTCTTGGTCAAATTTGACTTTGTCTTCAGAAGATGAATAAGTTGAAGGTACATAGAAATCGCTAACTCTTGTTGCCACAAGAGACATGACATAGTCTGAGGGACTTTAATTACCCACAACCTAGCCAAAATGTTATTATCAGTTTCTAACTTTGGGCTTTATAGAAGATATACAATTCTATTGCTGGTTTGAGAAGATATAGATTTTATATTTATTTGATGTTATAAGTGGAAGCTTGAGGAAGCATCAAGGTCATGGAACTATGGAAGTCATTGTAGATTTAACATCATGTTGTAGATGGTCTTTCAAATTAAACTGTTAAATTGGCTTGGTAGTTGATGTTTTATCTCCTCAGGTTTACATGACATATGTGTCGGCTTTATATGGTAGTGGTGGCTGGCCACTGAGTGTCTTCCTTTCACCTGACTTGAAGCCTTTGATGGGCGGGACTTATTTCCCTCCTGATGATGCTTATGGAAGACCTGGGTTTAAGACCATACTTAGGTGAGGAGCCCTTGCGTTGGAAGACTCTTGGTCACAGAGAAATACTTTTGGTGTTGATATCTGTGTTAAATCTGATTGGGGCAAGTTAATTTGGATATCACATACACAGGTTGATTGATTCTTTTCCAGGAAAGTGAAGGAAGCCTGGAACAGTAAGAAAGATGTGCTTGTACGGAGTGGGGCTTTTGCCATTGAGCAATTATCAGAAGCCTTGTCTTCTAGTGCAAGGTCCAATAAAATATCAGATGGGCTTCCACAAAAAGCTGTGCGCGAGTGTGCTAATCAGGTTACATGTCTTGAAAATGTTTTTTTTCTGGTCTGTTCTGTTTCTTTGTATTCTTAAGAAGTCATTCTCCACCTTTGTTGGAATTGTTATTGAAGCCATGGCCTGCATTAAAAATCATAACCAACAAAATGAAGAAAGGCAAAAGTAATCACAAAGCAGGAAGGTAACTGCATTCTTGAGTTTGAACTTTATAAACAAATAAAACCCACCAACTTAATGTATTGTGGACTAATTTTTAAAAAAAACCTCCGAGCTAATCTGTATTCTGTAATAGCCAAATACTTCTAGTTGGACCATTTTTTCTGTGGTACAGTCCATACAATTATTTTTGTATTCATATTCCCATTTCTTCCATTTCTCTTCCTGATATTTAGTAGGGAAATGCAATCATATTTGCATGTTAAATTTTCTATGTTTTTGTTGTAGTTGGCTGAAAACTATGACCCAAAGTATGGAGGTTTTGGTTCAGCTCCAAAATTCCCCAGACCAGTTGAGATCGAGTTAATGCTCTATCACTCAAAGATGCTGGTAGGGGAAGGAAAATCTGATGAAGCCATGAAAGTACAAAAAATGGTGATGCACACATTAGAGGGCATGGCAAAGGGGGGTATTCATGATCATGTAGGAGGTGGTTTTCACAGATATAGTGTCGATGAATGCTGGCATGGTTAGGACACCTTGTAAATTGTAGACTTGTAGTTATTATACTGTACTGTTAACTGCTAACATTTATAGAGATTTCTTCCTTCCTGCAGTGCCACATTTTGAGAAAATGTTGTATGACCAAGGGCAGCTCGCTAATGCATATCTTAATGCTTTCTGCATCACAAAAGATGTGTTCTATTCCAGTGCATGCCGTGATGTTCTTGATTACTTGAGGAGAGACATGATTGGTCCCACTGGTGAAATATTTTCAGCTGAGGATGCAGATAGTTTAGAATCTGAAGATGCATCTAGGAAGAAGGAGGGTGCATTCTATGTCTGGAGTAGCTCTGAGGTTTGTACTAATTTCTGCTGCAATTCAAATTATAGCATTCAATGGCAGTTCAAGAGACATCTTTTCCTCACCATTAAAAGCATGCATGCATCTAATAAGGTCTCCAAAACTAATTAATAGGTATTTGTTTAATTGTTTATGCACATAAGCGCATATGAGACCGTCTACAAGAATTGCCAATTGACTAGTAGCCAATGCCCTAGTTGTATGCATTTCTTACCTTTCTCAGTTCCTCAACCTGTTTATTTATTTATCATTAAGGTTGAACATGTAGTTGGAGAGGATGCGACTATTGTTATGGATCATTACTACATAAAACCTTCTGGTAACTGTGACCTATCAAGGATGAGTGATCCTCATGGTGAATTTAAGGGTAAAAATGTGCTAATAGAGAGAAATGCCACTTCGGCAATGGCATCAAAACATGGTCTGCCTGTGGAGAGATATCTACATTCATTGGGATCAAATAGAAGAAAACTCTTCGAGGTGAGAGCTAGACGTCCTCGGCCACACTTGGATGATAAGGTAAATGCTTGGCCTTATGTTTCTCATGAAAATTGCAGTTGGTTGCTTTTTCCTGTGTATTAAAGAATCTGTTCTTTTAGGTCATTGTATCATGGAATGGACTTGTGATCTCGTCTTTTGCTAGAGCATCTAAGATTTTGAAGGGGGAACCTGAAGGAACAAACTTCTACTTCCCTGTTGTTGGCACCCAAGTAAGAGCTATAAATTTTGTTTTGACTTATCAAATAGATTACTTTTGTGTGCATGATTGTTCCAAAATAAGATGCTATCGTAATTTGTTAGGTGTTGAAATGCTCGATTTGACATTACGATAGCATCTTATGTGTTTACCTTTGCATCTCTCTATTATTCATTTATTCCCTCCATTCCATTTAGTGATTACAGAAATAATATGAACTTATTGAATTCTATGGAAATCTATGCATTTTCTGTGCAATTGAGTTTGGTAGTCAGATTTAGACAATCTACTCAACCTTTGAGAGCTGCTATTTATATGGCATAGAAGTAGTGTAGCCTAATGACTTTTAGATTTATGGCAAATAATAAGACATTATTATCTTCTTAATCAATCATGGCCAGCCCAAGGAGTACATGGAGGTGGCTGAGAAGGCTGCATTATTTATTAGGAAAAACCTTTATAATCAGCAAACACGCAGATTGCAGCACAGCTTCCGTAATGGACCATCTAAAGCACCTGGGTTTTTAGATGACTATGCTTTTTTAATATCGGGTCTGCTTGATCTCTATGAGTTTGGTGGTTCAATCTTTTGGCTAAGCTGGGCACTTGAACTACAGGACATGCAGGTACAAAATCCGTTGACATTATTCTTACCTAATTCTTTCGAGTATCACTAAAGCAGTTTATTTCAGGATGAGCTCTTCCTTGATAAAGAGGGAGGGGGTTATTTTAATACCCCCGGAGAAGATCCTTCTGTTCTTCTTCGTGTGAAAGAAGACTACGATGGAGCTGAGCCATCTGGAAATTCCGTTTCGGTAATCAATCTTGTGAGATTGGCCTCCATGGTTGCAGGTGGGAAATCTGAGCATTACAGAGACACTGCCCAGCATGTTTTGGTAGGCTGTTCTTTCCTGGTTTGTCCGTCTTATAATCTAATATTGAGCCAAGGTCACTCAATTGGGTTTTAATGCATCTGGGCCAAACCAGATTAAAAGATTGAACCCAATCAATTAGCTAGTCTAACTCATAACCTTATAAACCATATCTTCTCTCTTATATTTTCAATGTGGGACTCTTAACTGTCTGAATTTGTTTTGTAAGCATTCTCCGCAGACTAAATTGGTTGCGTATTTTCTGCAGGCAGTTTTCGAGAAGAGATTGGAAGGCACCGCTCTAGCATTGCCTTTGATGTGTTTGGCTGCTGACATGCTCGCTGCTCCTTCAAGGAAGCAGGTAGTCATAGTCGGGCCAAAGGGTTGCGATGACTTTGAAGACCTGATCGCTGCTGCTCATGCCGCTTATGATCCCAACAAGACGGTGAGTCTCTTGTTTTTTTTTTTTTTTAATTCGACCACTTTCTACCTACTCACTGCTGCAATCTATGACAACAGGTAATTCACATCGACCCTTCTGATGTCGAAGAGACGGGATTCTGGGAGGACATGAACGCTAATATTGCCTCAATGGCGAAAAGCAATTCCGCTGCTGACAAGAGCGTTGCACTCGTGTGTCAAAATTTCACGTGTAGTCCTCCCATCAGCGACACTGAGTCTCTCGTGTCTCTGCTCTCGCGGTAAAGCCACCCGGGAATTTAAATATGGAATAAATACTAAATATAGCAGACTGAAAATATGTTGCTGCTGAGGTATGATGATACTTCTATTCATGAGTTCTTTTATACCCAATTATAGTAATAATGAAATTCTGTTTCATATGAACTTGGATTAGTGTCCCCAAAAAATTACTAAAACTAAAAATACAAGATGTAAACAACAAATATATTTGTGATGAAAGTTTTGTTAAGTTGGCAAAGTTTTTTTTTTTTTTTTTTGCAAAAAAGTTGGCAAAGTTTAAGATGGAAGGTTAGAAAGGCCGAGGACCAACCTAGCTTGCCTACAACGCCAGTCCTTGGCTAGTCCTGGCTAGGTCGAGCCATGGTTGGGGTGCTCAGCCAGTTTGCCAGACCTTGGTTGCCTGTCATCAGTCACTGCGATGAGGCCAGTCCTTGGTTATAGCATTTACACATAGTCGAGGGCTATTTTCGGCTATGCATGGCCTCGATCATCCTGTCATTTTGATCGTGAATTTCTCGATTTCGAGTTGGATATGTGTTAGTGTTATTTAAGGACCAAAATTAAACTCTTGAAGGGTGAATTTGGCCATTATTATTCCCAAGTTAACTCTTGTTATGTTCACAACTCGGGAGTAGGGGGAGTAGGGTGATAAGTGACGCAATAATTGGATAAATAGGTGATAAGTGACGCAATAATTGGATAAATAGGGTGACAAGTGACGGGATAATTTGATAAGTTATCAGATTTGGTAAGTTATCAGATTTGGACTTGAAGAAACAAGAGCATTTTTTTTTTTTTTTTTGAAATATCAACAGCATTATGTTATAAAACAATAAAGATAGTTACAAGTCCAAACAAGAGCATTTTTTTTTGAAATAACAATAGCATTATCTTAAAACTATAAAGATAGTTAAATAGTAACGGTCATAAACTTAGCAAAGAGTAGATGAAATTATTGCACTTAACGCAAAGCAATTGCACTTATTTTATTGTATTAAATACGTATTAGTTAGTATAAATATTAAGCCTATGTAGCAGGCATGAGACATGCTCAATCTTGTACTCAAACCTTTAACAACATAAGAGTTAATAACTAAAATGGTCTATCGATTATGCTTATCAATTTGGTCCTCGACTATTATTCTTAGTTGATTCAGTCTTTAAGTATGTAATTTTTGTTTAATTTAGCTCTATGTTAAATTTTCTGTTTGTTGAATGTCAAAGCAAAACTGTCGTCCTACAAGCTTTCTTCCTCCCCCTATTTAGCAACGCCAAACCATGCAACATTGCAACAATATTTAGATAAGTGCACCAAAACAAGATAATGGTTTTTCAATCAACATCTTCCACCACCATAATTGAGCTAGACATGACAAAGTTCCTTTCGGTGGAGCTCCACCATCAGCAGCGGAACTCATAGGCTCAAGGATGTCATACACACTGTTATCGTGCGGCGACATGCACCCAATTGTCTCCTTTTTTCTTGGGTACTCCTATTGTGTCCCTCCTCGTCATCTCACTTACTGTGAAGTTTTATCTTTCTGCAGATAAAAAGAAAAAAAAAATAAAAAAATACAATGCTTAGAGAGAGAAGCAGAGCTCACATGGATTCAAGACAACAAGGGCATGCGGTCTTCGAGCTCATAAAAATAAAAATGAATGAGATTGCCCTCCATTTTAACAATGCCTTAATGAAGAACCTGACAGAGGACTAAAATATGAGAGCTTTTGAAAGTAAAGAGATCACACTATGTACAATTAAAAGTTACTACATCCATCCCAAAATGATTGTCTGGTTCGTTTAATTGACTGAAGTAAGTTTTAATCCAATTTTTTATAATATTAAGTTTAGCTTTAATAAATAAAATTTATATATTTAGAAATATACAAAAAATTAAATTTAAAAATAATAAAAAATTACTAAAGAAAATAAGTAAAAAAGAAAGAGTTGGTTTGACCAATGAATAGTAAATAGGACAGGTAAAATGGGATAGAGGGAGTAAAATGTAAAATTGAGAAAAAAAATAATAGTCAAGGAACCATTTTGGGTAAAAACTCTTACTAATCTATTGATTGACTTTGTTATTTGCTTATCATTATTTCTAAACAAACTAATTTATTGATTTCTTTTTTTTGTTTTTTTTGTTTTTTTTTGTGTGGCCTATTTAGAGTTCGTGTTATCGGATTCATATTCTGGTAGAGTTAGAGAAGTTGTTATTTTTCTGGGGGAAGAGCCTAATGAACTTTCTAGAAATGTCAATTTCCGATGAAAACAACATGAGTTTGGTGGAAAACATGTCGATAGCCGAAGAGTTAGCGTATAACAATGAATTGTTGAAGACATAGTATGAAAAGTTGGTAACACAATTGACGAACGAGCAAAAAAATGTCTACGACTCTGTCATGAATGATATTGATTCTAATGGAGGTGGATTGTTATTTGTGTATGGTTACGGAGGAACATACAAGACGCTGGTGTGGAGAACGTTATCGTCAAAGATAAGGAGCTACAATGATATTGTTTTGAACGTTGCTTCAAGTGAAATAACATCTTTACTTTTGCCAGGAGGCAGGACGGTGCATTCCGAATTTTGTATACCACTCTCTTTGAACGAAGATTCCACGTGCAATATATCGCAAGGTAGTGACTTTGCTGAGCTTATAATAAGGAGCACATTGATTATATAGGATGAGGCACCGATGACGCACAAACACTATTTTAAAGCTTTGGACAAAACCATGAGGGATTTATTAAGGTTTGTCATACCGGGTAGTGCTGAAAAAACATTTAGTGGAAAGACAGTAATTTTGAACGGTGATTTTAGACATATTCTTCCTGTTATTTCAAAAGCAACTAGACCAGTAATTGCCAAAGCCACTATTAATTCTTCCTATCTCTGGACGAATTGCAACACATTGAGGCTCACAAAGAACTTGAGACTACGGAGCTTAGCTTCAGAGGAAGATAGACATACTGTTAATTGGTTTTCAAAAATGATTGCAAACATTGGAGATGGAATTGCAAGAGTTGTATAAAACGGGTTGTCTGAGATTGATATTCTGACACAATTTTTGTTGAAGTGTGGACCAATCACATTACAACTATAGTGGAAAGCACATTCCTAAGCGCGAGATATGACATGCTTGATGAGTCGCATGCACCTAGAAGGCCAAGCGATCATCTCTCCGACTTTAGATATCATTGATCAAATTAATCAGTATATGTGCAACATGAACACTGTAGAAGGACGTACATATATAAGTTGTGAGTCTTTGTATAAGGCAGAATTAGACGGTGAAAATCTATCATAAGTACACTACATTCCTGAATTCCTAAATAGTTTGAGATTGTCTGGACTCCCTAATCATTCATTGATATTAAAGATTGGTGCACCTGTTATGTTATTGCGGAACATAGACCACTATCTTCGTCTTTGCAACGACACGCGTCTCATCGTCACAAGATTGTCATTCACATTATCGAAGCAAGAATAATTAATGGGACACATGAAGGAACCAAAATTCTTATCCCTCGAATGTCTCTCACTCCTTTTGATATGAGATTGCCCTTCAAGTTCCAACATAAACAATTCTCACTGATGCTCGCATATGCCATGACTATCAACAAAAGCTAGGGTCAAACACTAACTCATGTTGAGTTATTGCTGAAAAATTGGTGTTTAATCACAATCAATTGTACGTGGCTTTATCCTGAGTCACCCATCCTGATGGCATGAAGGTGTTAGCTCTAGACGAGGATGGACAAGATTCTGTTACTACTACCAATGTCGTCTATAAAGAGATTTTCAATAATGTGTAGTTCAAACTGGTGATATTATGTTTTTTTTTTTTCGAAAAGTACATTTGCCCAAGTTATACAAATCTTAAACACTGATATATAAAATCGCTAAAGTTTCAGCACTGGATTCTTACATCTACACATTAGCTATTAATTTAGCAATTATTTGATCGAATTCAAGCAAAGATAAAATCACAAAACATAATCGATCCAAATCATATTTTCAATTGCACTATATAATATTTGATGTTATAATATATATAATTATATATCAATTCAAATATTCTTAAAGTATTATAGCAAATACATGTCGTGCATCGCACGGGTGGAAATACTAGTACTAGTCTATACTATATATAAAAACAATTTCCTCCTCCCAAATTTCCCCCCCAAAACTTAGGGGTATTTTGGTAAAATCATTTATTTTATTTATTTATTATTTTATTATTTTATTAATTATCCATCCTATAATATTATTATGGTAATATGATAATGATAATATGATAATATGATAATATGGTAATATTGTTAATATTAATGGGTGATGGGTGATTGGTGATATATAATTGATAATTGATAATATGGTATATGATATTATTCTTAATATTAATATATTAATATATAATATATTAATATATACTAATATTAATTAATTAATTGGTGATTATTTTAAAAAAGAATAATTAATTGGTGATTGGGGATTAGTGATATGGTAATATTGTTATATATTAATATTTATATTTATATTGATTGATATTGATATTAATTAATTAATGGGTGATGGGTGATTGGTGATATATAATTGATAATTGATAATATGGTATATGATAGTATTCTTAATATTAATATATTAATATATGATATATTAATATATACTAATATTAATGAATTAATTGGTGATTATTTTAAAAAAGAATAATTAATTGGTGATTGGGGATTAGTGATATGGTAATATTGTTATATATTAATATTTATATTTATATTGATTGATATTGATATTAATTAATTAATTGGTGATGGGTGATTAGTGATATGATAATCTATATCTATATCTATATATCTATATATATCTATATAATTGACATGTAATTAACTATATTAGAATGAAAAAATTATATAATATTGTAGTAAAATTTTTACATGTCAATCATCTATATTTACATAAAATTAAAATTAATTATACTTTCCTTTTGAAAAATCTTCCATATTATGTTTATCCTCCACTATATAATGATGAGAAATGACTCTTCTCTCACAACGTACCAATATCTGTGCTCTCACTACTAATTAGAGATCTATAATTTGTAATTCTACGAAGTCGAAGATCGAACTTTAACACGCGTAGAATTGTTATGGTATGCGGTATGATTTAATTTTTAGTTGATTCATTCTGCATGTTGGAGATCCTTATGGTGTAGTCTGCATTCCATAGAGTATTTTGTAGTTCTGTGATTTAGTTTGATTTTAACAGCTCAATATGCTTTAATTTTTGCTGATGAGGTTTCAAGTAGCTAGGCCAATTTTGCCATGGGCGTATCACGTATGTAAAATTACAATTTTCAGAGTGATTGTAGTGAACAATCAAATGTTTTCTATAATATTATATTTTAATCACATTACTTTGATTGGTAATTTCTAATGGAAAAACATTGTATTGTAACTTTGTATTACAAGATTTTGAATGATAATACCTTATTTAACTATCCATCTTTTTAGTTGTACTGTGCAAAATAACTAGCAATCTACGGATGCTCATCTATATATTGTAGAATTTGCAATCTTGATCTTCCCCATTTACGGATGCTCATGTAATTCGGTAAAAATGGTGGTTACTATACTTGAATAAATCCTCAATTATTCATTCCAATTGTTCGTTTTATCATTCCATTTTCTTCATTTTATAAAAAGTGGTGCATTGGAAGCTAAACATGGGTCATTGTATCATTGATTTTTTATTCCAATTATTACTAATCTTTATCATTAATTGCACAATACTAATTCACACTTATTAGTTAAAAAATGGTGATTACTATACTTGAATAAATGAAATAATAATATTAAATTTTGTAGCCTCGATTTAAAATCTATTATGTTAATATAATAATAATAATAATAATAATATAATACTCCGTAGTAATAATAATCTAAAATTCTTAATATAATTTTCCTAATAATAATAATCCATAACTCTTAATATAAGTTTGTAACTAAATTTTCCTATTAAATCTGTTTATAAAGGTAATTATAAATATAGAATTGAGAAATTCCTATGATATTTTATTTAATTGATATATTCCTAATATATTTTATCAAAAAGGCTTCCTTCATTTTTTATAACATTGTTCCATATGTTAATCCGTTTAATATGCTAATCTATATAGGTAATTACCATATACTATTTACCATCTAAATAACCCGTGATAATTACCAACTATATTTAACATCTAAATTTATTATGGTCATTAAACATAGAGATTTCATTCTTACGATTATCATCATTTCTAACAATTATGTTTTAGTGTCTGTCTTCTTTAAATATCTCATGGTGGGTGACTGGGTGACATGTTCCATAAAAAAAATGAGAAATCCATACCGCCATGTAGTTTATGTTCATTGCCAAAAGGAAAAAAAATAACAAATTAAAATTTAATTCATATTGTTGCTAGATGTATTGTAAAGACAAACTATAACTACTAAACTCTAAAGTGATTTTCTAAACCAAATAAAAAAAAACTAAACCATAAACCGAAAAAAAAAACTAAACCATAAATTGTAAAAAGTGAACAATTTTATTGCACCTATATGTATCACTGAATGCACTCTATGGACTATGGTGTTGATAACTGATAAGTGCATCCCATATTAAATGTCCACACGCGGCACATGAGAGGTAAACCACATTATGAAACCTTATGCGATGAATTTGACCAATAGGGTGTTGACAAGAAATTAAACTCGTAACTTTCTAGTACAAGAATTATGCTTACCCGCTTAACAACCTCTTTCGGGTCAAATAAAAAAAAATATTTTGATGTCTGGAGTAACTCCTATCATTTTCTGGTCCTCCGGTTAGGCAGTTATACACGTGGTCCATACTTAATCTAAGAGTTATATGCGTAATTATTTTTAAGTCCTAAGTTATTGTAAAGTGACGAGTTTAGGCTCTAAAGGACCAAATATGTCATTTTATTAAGTGACATATCGGACTATTAGTAATAGAAATAGTCTTTTAAAAAAAATATTTTTTAAACATGATAGAAATAGTTTTTGAAGGATTAAAATTACCACTTTATATATAAATTAAGGGTTAAAATAACTATACATATAACTTAGGGACTAAATCAGCATCACGTGTATAATTGAAGGACAAAAGTGCAATTGTTTTCCTATTATTGTAGTATAAATAAATGGAAACAATGGCAAAATATAAAACAACAAAGGAAAAAAAAAGCGGCTGCTATTCTGCTAAACTAGAAACCGGACTCTTTCTCTCTCTCTTCTGCCAGGTTTCTGTCCCTCTCTACTCTGAGTCTCAGCTTTGAGCTTCAGAGATCGCACAAGGCGATTGCAGTTCAAATTTGTTCTTCTTTAAAGGCCGTTTCTAAAATAACCTAACTTCTTTCCAGTACAAAACAGAATTGTTTTCTTACTTACAAGGCACATATAATTTAGATTGGTTGGTGACGGTGAATTCCATTCCCGATCCAGGTGGGTTGCGTAGAAATGGTTATCTGCTTTGTTGTTAGGATTTGAATTCGAAGATTGTGCGGGTGAAATTTTGGTGTGTGTATCTACATACAGTTAGTTGCTGGTGAAAAAACAGCGGCTTTTGAGGAGGGTTTGAAGAAGGAGCTTGGGGATTTTTTTGTTTTAGTTTAGTTTTTGAAGATTTTTGTAGGGGACAGAGATGGAAGGAAGGGGGTAGGTGTTAGAAGAGAGATGGAAGAATCTGAGCTTGAAGAAGGGGAGGCTTGCTGTTATGAGAATGAGAATAATGGCGGTGACGAAAATTCATTCGTTGACCCTGATGCTCTCACCCACATTGTAAGCTTCTTGTTCTTTCTTCTGTTTTATCCGTATTTTACCTGACTTTAAAGTTTAAATTGAACATTGCTCCTTCAGATTATAGCTTCATTTTCTGATCTGATTTTGTTTCTGCTGATTTTTTCTGCTATGTGATTTTGCAACTCAATCTTCAATATACAAAGCTTTGTTTTTTGGTGATTTGATTTGTTGAAATACACTTGTGGAGTTGTGGTGCTGAATTATTGAACTACATGTATAGTCACATACTACTTACATTACTGAACTAGAAGTCTAGAATATAAAAGGATGCCTACTTTCATTAATGTAAAAAGTGCTCTATGAGTCAATCCAAACTATTGCAAATCTAGTTTAGGTAATTTTTTTATGATCATGTTGGATTTTTATGAATTACACTTTCTAATTGAAGGTTACTTTAGGGATTCCTTATAGAGAAGATGTAAGTTATACTAGCATTTTATCTACTAGTCACTCTTTTGCTTATTTAAGCAATAATATATGAACTCCCTTATTAGTGAAGATTTAAGATGTTTAGGTATCTAATTTCTATTCTTATCAACCTTTTGTAACATGCACTTCTAGGTTTTTTTTTTTTTTTGGGGGGGGGGGGATGTGTATCTTGGGGTGGGAGATGCTTTTTCAAGCAATATAGTACTGAATGCTGACTTTATTTTTGGGTTCTTGATAGCTGATGGTTTTTCTCTATTGCCACTTTATATTCTTTGTAGGAAGAAAAAATCCAAGATGTTTTAGGGCATTTTCGAAAAGATTTTGAAGGTGGTGTTTCTGCTGAGAATCTCGGTAAGTTAGACCTAAGATGGAAAGATTTGTATGAATTAGTTAACCACATTAATATGCATCACATCTTGAGATGATTGGACTTTGCATTTATTGACAGGGTCAAAATTTGGGGGGTATGGTTCATTTTTACCCACTTATCAGCGTTCACCTTCTTGGTCTAATCCAAGGACTACGCCAGATGTCCCTAACAATAACATACTAAGATCCCCCAAAAATCTGAACCTCGAGGTAGCCACTTCTAGCTTTTATTAGCTATTTATACTTTATTGTATGGAAGAATAATATGTTTTGGCGTTTTGCTTGACGTCAAGGCTCTAGTTGTTACTGAGCAACATGAGTTGTCTTATAATATAGGTTGGTAGGCAAAATTCATTAGTTTCATCTAGCACTTCTCTGTCAGCAAGACTTGGTGCAGCTTCCACCAATTCTGTACTTGTACCTGCAACCAGGGCTTCTATTGCAAATGTAGATACCAAAACCGGCACACATTCCGCTCGGGCTGAAGAATCTACTTTAATATCTAAAAATCCTAAAAAGCGTGCAAGTTCTTCTGATCAGAAATGTCTGAAGGTGCGCATCAAAGTTGGATCTGAAAATTTGTCAACTCAAAAGAATGCTGAAATCTATAGTGGACTTGGCCTTGATGTTTCTCCATCATCATCGTTGGATGATAGCCATGACGATAGTGAAGGGTTAACTCGTGACCTATGGGATGCCTCAGATGAATCCCCTACAAGCATCATTCAGGTGAGTCATGCTCCTGCTTTATCTGTTACTTCTCCCTTTCTCTTGGGCAAAATGGTTATTTGATCTGTGGTTTTGATTTGTTCCAATTTTTTTGGGCAGTTTATGACCTCAGTTCCATTTCATCGAAGCTTGTTGTTATCTCCTCTATCTGATGATTTGATTCATTTGACGGAAAAAGATAGTCTTCAGGGAAATACTGTATGTAAACCCCTGCGCAAGGCCTTCACAGAAACTTCTGGGGTGATGTTAAATGGCTCTGGTTACACAGTGGGTAATGGAAAAATCTTGGATGAGAGGAAGTTGAAGTCATTTGAGAAAAATGCTAATTGTAATGACAATGGCATTCAGGATTCTGTAGGTTTACCATCAAAGAAGGAAATTGATGTTGGTACTTTGAGTTGTGAAGATCTCATTTCTAAGACTTTGAAACTCCCCCTTTTGATGAGCTCATGTACAACTGTTTCTGATCCTATTAAGCACTCCAAGCCAGTTGATAGTCTGAGAACTGATGTTCATTGTATGGTGAAGGAAGAGAGCTTGGATGGTGCACCCAAGGATGTTTTTCAGCCCATATCTGATATGGAGACTGACAGAACTGAAAAGTCTAATCGAAAGGGTAATTCATGTGGAGGGGCTTGGGAAAGTAAAAAATCAAATCGTTTTGACAACAGCACAGGGTACTCAAATAAAGAGGGCAACTATGGAGTACAAGCTGATGTTTCAGCCAATGCTCGGCAGAACAAAGACAGAAAGGCTCTTAATACTGATTTCCTTGGTATACCAGAGCTATCTGGTTGTCGGAAGGTTGCCTTAAACAATGAGGATGGCTTGAAACTGGCTAATGGGAAGGAACAGGTTACATCTGGAGGCAAAAAGAAACTTCGAGGAAGTCAGGTTCATGATGCTGATGGTGGGAAGGTGTTAAATGATGGTTTTGTAACTGATTCTTCTTTGACACACAAGTGTAAAAAGAGCTCTTCTAGCAACACCAGTACATCTACACATGATTCAGACGATTTCAAGAACCATATAAGAGCTAGAAGTACTTATATGGAGTTATTTGGGGACCTGGAAGTTGAAGCAGAAGATGAAATTGGTCTTGGGAAAATGCATAAATTGGAAATGCTGAAAGATTCTGGTGATGTTGGGAAGACAACCCTGGTAGAGTACAATGACACAGTGAAGGAAAGATCTAATGCTTCAAAGATTGAGAAGTCATTTGTATCAGCGGAGCAGCCTAGGTTAGCTTCAGACATGAATGCTCCCTGTGGAAATGTGACCAATCTTACTTTTGGTCCAAGTGGTCCAACAGCAGAGGCTCCTGTACTTAAAGAAGATTGGGTAATGTGTGACAAGTGTCAGACATGGCGTTTACTTCCATTTGGTACTGATCCTCGGAGTCTACCCAAGAAGTGGCTTTGCAGGATGCTTGACTGGCTGTAAGTTCTGTTGCTTATCCTTCAACACTTGATGGAGTATGGCTAACCAGTATTATGTATAAAACAACATATGAATTTACTTATAAAAAATAATATCAAACTCATGCACACAATAATATGAATTAATAAATTAAAGTCCCATTTTATAAAGCTTGTGCATATTGTTTAGGATATGTATTGGGTAATTCATAATAATATGTTACTTATGGATTATTGGCTTAAAGAAGCTAAGAAGTGTTGTGTTATCTATAAACCATAATATTTTCCAAACATCTGTTTTAGACTATTGAATCTATAATCCCAACATTGTTTTCAAAACACCTAGACACTGAAAGAATCTCTGGTAACCCTGAAAGACACGTGGTTGATACTTTGAAGGAAATGTTAGTCATAAAATTTTCTCTTTCAAGTACATATTGGCAATATTGCATGAGTATAATTCATTTAGCATTTTTGTTAGGCCTGGGATGAACCATTGTGATATTAGTGAGGAAGAGACAACTAAGGCTTTGAGATCCCTCTACCAGTTCCATCCTGCTGCCACAACTGCCTCTACTTTTAAGACTGAAAACAATGATCACCACAATCCTGGTGGGAATCTTTTAGGAGTAGCTTCAGTTGATGATTTGCATTCAAATCATATGCACGTTACAGATGCTAGTGGAAAGAAGAAATATGGGTCAAAAGTTTTGCCGAATGAAAACAAACAGGATTGCCCTACACAGTTTTCTGACAAAACAAATGAGAATTTTCAAGCGATCCAAAATAATAACGGTTTAAACAACACCATCCAATCTTCAGTTGATGAAAATAGGTATCATAAGTACTCAGGCCAATCTAATACCTCAATGATGGAGAAGGGAAGACAAAAACAGAAAGAGAGGAAAAAGTTGCTGAACAACCACTCTGATGGAGGTATTTTGTTTAAAGTGTTCATTATTGAGCTTTATGGAATCTTTTATCCACTAGTGTTTAACCTATTTTGCTAACATCAAATGCTTACAGGTGACAAAAATGCAAAACTGAGGAATAAAAACGAGAAAAATTTAGAGAGTTCTACAGCCTCCAAGAAGATGAAAAGAGATGATTTAAATTATAATGATGAAAATTGGATGGTTGACATTGCTGGGGAAAAACCAACACGTAGCTCAAGCAACAGTTTGTCACGAAGTGCATTCGTGAAGGATCAAAATAAAAATAAATATAAGGATTCAAATATTGATGCAAAGAAAAGTGTGGTTCCAGATAGAAGCCCACAGATCCATCTTCCATTGAGTTCAAGTGATGGTTCTGTGCATGTGGGGAAGTGTGACATTAAAGACTCATTCAAGAAGAGGAAAGAGAATGAGTGCCAGTATGCAGAGACCTGTAATAAAATGTTTCCTGGTGTAGGATGTAATTCCCGAGATACTACTGATTTAGTGGAAGAAACGTGTGAAAATGACCAAAGGAAAGGAAAGAAAGGAAGGAAATCCCACTCTGTGATGAAAGATTCAAGTGGAAAGAAATCCAATGAAGGAAATGGTGAAAGGGGTAGAAGTAAGGAGCAGCAGCAAGTAGTGGGGCAGCACCTGGATGGCACCATGTCTCAGCAGAGCTTAGATGCTATGGGTTCTTTAAAAAGGGGCTTGGGGCCTATGGGAACTTTGCAGCCCTCTCCAGCTGCCACTTCAAGTTCTTCTGAATTTTCTGGCTCACAGAAAAACAAAACCAGTCTCCAGGAACTAAGGGCTTCTCCTGTGGAATCAGTGTCTTCATCTCCTCTTAGAATTCCTACATCAGATAAGTTTGTCTCTACAATGAGCCTCGGCAGAAAAGATGATTGTCAGGATGCTGGATTTTTCTCTGTGCTTAGTCCGCGGAGATCTTCAGATGGGGAGGATGATGGGAGCAGCTATCAATATGAGATTCTTAAGAAGGATCAAAATCTTGATGTGAGGCATCAAGGGTCCCTTTCTGGTCATATGCCATGTGCTAAATTGAGCCAATACACCCTACATTCTCCTGATACTGCAAATCCTCGTGATGCTGCTGTATGTACAGATCCCTTACCTCAGGGTGACCACTATGCTTTTAAGGCACAGAATTTGGAGAAAGACCTGGATGATAAGGACGGAAGGAATGGCCATCTCCATAATAATAGTGGAATAGTCTTGAAGTCCGGGAAGGGTTCCTCTTCAAGGCCTAAAGCAGGACAAAACAAATTTCAGGACACAGACAGGAGTGCTATTGGTTCAGATAAGATTAAGAAAAAACCCATTCCTGAGAAGGATCCTTCAAGAAAGTCGTTGAACAAGGTTGTTAAGGGTCACTCAAAATGTACTGACAATAATTGTACTGATGTTAGAATGGATGGTTCTGAGAAGCAGGCTTTGCTTTCAGATAGCGATGATGGAAGGTTGACTAAGAAACCTTTTTCTGACAAAGAAGAAGGAATTGCAAGCTCTGGGAGAGGGAAATCACTTCCAGTATTAGCAGATAGTGGTAAACTTGGGCTAACAGCAGGTTTACAGCCAGTTTCTGGATCTCAAAAAGATGCAGCAAATTTGTTGTCTGTTGATACTTTTGAGGGGGATGCTTCAAAGGCTAAACAAGGTAAGGAAGATCACAGCCAGAGTAGGGACCAACCTACTAGTTTGCAGCACAACAGTCCAAATATTCGCAAGTTCCGAGATCTTGATGCTCCCAGTCCTGCTCGAAGAGAGCCCTCCAGTCAAGCTGCTACAAATGCTGTAAAAGAAGCTACAAACCTGAAACACCTTGCTGATCGCCTAAAGGTTAATAAAATCTATACTATCTACTTAAATGGAAATGATTTTACTTGTGTTACTTTTTATTTTATTTTATTTTTATTTTTATGTTTTTAAATCCATTCATCTTCTTATAGATGTTGGCCTAACTTATTCTGTCACTCTTCCAGAATTCTGGATCAAGTGAAAGCACTAGTCTTTATTTCCAAGCTGCTTTAAAATTTCTCCATGGAGCCTCTTTATTTGAATCATGCAATACCGATAGCATGAAGAACAATGAGATGACTCAATCGAGACAAATTTACAGCAGTACTGCAAAACTCTGCGAGTAAGATATGTGAAGCTTTTCACTTTTATTATTATTATTATTATTATTATTATTATTATTTTCCCCCTCTAGCATTAGAGAGATTCTTTTGCTTCTAAAGGTTAATATTTGTATGTTTCTTTTCGTTCTTAGAGATGAAATTGCAATGCTATCCTCTATTGGATTTGTTATGGATGATTTCAATTTAAGTGTCGAAACATAATTTGGCTTCCCATTGTCTTCTTAATAGATTTTGTGCTCATGAATATGAAAGATCCAAGGACATGGCTGCTGCTGCTCTTGCCTATAAATGCATGGAGGTTGCATATATGCGTGTAATTTATTTCTCACATACCAGTGCAAACAGATACAGAAATGAATTACAAGCAGCTTTGCAAATCTTTCCACAAGGTGATTTGAAAATGTCCATATTAATGTGATTTTATGGTTCTTCATTAATCTTCGTCCTTTCAGATGTTAGGTTACTACTGGCAATTGAAGTTATAACTATAAATCACTGCTTCTCCATCTTGTGGCTTGGAATGCTATTAGAAAATCATAATGGATGTCATTTGCTTTAGTTTAGTAACAATATTTCTCATTTATGTATAATAGATTTTTACATTCTTTTATTTTTAGCAATAAAAAATAGGTTACATTTTCATTCGGATAAACAGGATTGCAATTTTTGGTCCCTAAAGTTAAGTGAAGCTGACATGAAGTGGACTACTGGAGTTAAATGCACATTAACTTACTTAACAGTCATAGAAGATTTTTACTTTTTAGCAGCATTTATGAGTCTTAATGATGTGCTTTAGTTTTGTTTCTTTGACATGACTCATGATAGTTCTTATTGCATTCTAGGTGAATCCCCGCCCTCTTCTGCCTCTGATGTTGATAATTTAAACAATTCATTGGCTGTAGACAAGGTTGCCTCGGCTAAAGGTGTTGGTTCTCCACAAGTCACAGTAACACCAGTTATTACAGCAAGAAATCGTTCCAACTTCATGCGGCTTCTCAATTTTGTGAGTGTTCGGTCTTTCTACTGCATTATGATATTATTTTACAGCAAGTAGCTTACAATGAGAATCTGAGATCGTTTGCTTCACATTTTGGAAAATGAAATAGAGGGCTAAATGAAAAAAATGTTTGACTTGTAAACTTCGGGTCTGATGACTGGAATGCTTGCAATCGAGTATGAAGAAAGCCTGCTGATTTTGCCTGTCCTTGATGCATCTCTGAACAGATATGGAAATACTGGATTATATCCTGCATTCCTGATTTCCTGCGCTCCTTGGGCTCCAGGACTTGTTCCTGTATGGAACATTGGAACTGGAAGGGTTACATGAGGAAATGATTTTCAATAATCATAGTTGTTAGTTTCAGAACTAGTTATGCTCAGTGAATGCCATAGCTAGCTAGTTTACAAATTCACATTTATCCTCCTTTTCTTTGGGTTCTGTGCTCACTTCTGAGTCTGTTGCTTTATACAATTTGGTGTGGTATATTGGTTTCAGCTATAGTCTTATGAACTGTCATTACTTTCAGGCCCAGGAAGTTAGTTTTGCAATGGATGCCTCCAGAAAATCAAGAGCTGCTTTTGCAGCTGCTAATCCAAGAAAAGGAGAGGCTCTGTGCAAAGAGGGTATGTTATCTGTTAGAAAGGCCCTGGATTTCAACTTCCAGGATGTGGATGGATTTCTGCGTCATGTACGCATCGCAATGGAAGCAATATAGCACTGAAATGTAAGCATGCAAAACATGTTTTTGCTCCACTCTGTTGATACAGTGGAAGCAGATAGGCTGGATCGTTTAGAAAGAGATTAACCAGGATGACTGAAATTCCAATATGAGAGCCATCTATTTTTTGACCTTGTATGTATAGCAATAGCTGAATTCTAGTTGAGATATTCTTTAATGCCTCCTCGGGTTTCTTCTAAATAAGTAAGGATCTTAGATCCAAGAGATAGTGGTTTGATCCCTGACAGAAACCCATAACATAGCAAACTCATTATTTGATTACTGATCCTGATAACCCGTTTCTCCAACCATGAGTCATAAGCATCAGGATTGAGTTTTAGGCTCTCAGGTAACTTCCTATTTTGCAGTTTATTATCTAACTGGCTTTTTGTTACTTCTCTATTACTGACATTTATAATTTACCAGGTCATTTGTACAGTTCATGCTTTGCAATTGAGATTATTGATAGACTGTTGTTTACATAAAGGCGGAAGAATGACTAAATACATACATCTCTAAAATGCAAGACCAGCAGTTGTTCTGGTGTATGGCTTTGCTAGTTTGCTTCAATAGGGTGGTTGTACAGATGGTCTGCTCTCAGACCGAAAGTGGGTAAACATTTGTACTAATAAAGTGATCATCACTTTCCCTATATTTTCTCACCAACTATATAGTCTTTTGCGTACAGGAAGACAACAATTGCAGCCACCACTGTCATGTTCCAAAGAAGGGTATGTGATGGCAAAACATTTGTTTCCAGAGTTTCCCTCCCGGTTGGACAAATTGGTACAGCTGTTCTCCATTTTTTAACCTGCTAATGTAAATATCAGAAAATGCTTGTTTTAATCTAGATGGTGAAAACTGAAAAGCTAGTTGGAAATTAGACAGTTATAATGTAAGGTGTTGATTGCTGGAAATTTTCTGTAATCAAAACTGTGTATATGCTTCTCGATCAACTTCTAATGTTATAATTTAAAAATGTTAAAATTGATATTTCACATCACCTTTCAACTATAATGGAAAACTATTTAGATTATGATTATATTTTTGGGGGAAATTGATACTTTTTTGCCCCTGAATTGTTTATTTTTTCCTGAATTATTTATGTATGGAGTATCTATATTAGTCTCTCAATTATTTTGAATGTTATGCATTTTTCCCTCTTGTTAAATGGGCATGGATTGTTAAAAATAAAGGCAAAATATGTATTTTGTGTCACTTTCTCTAGCAAATTATTGTCTATATCTGAAAATCAGAATAAAAGAAAAACACTATTTACAAATATTAGAATTATAATTTTAAGCTAATAACAAAATTAACTTTTGAATTATAAGGTTTTAAAGTATTTCACATGAAATATATTATTCCCTCCGTCCCATTTTATGTGTCTGGTTTGGTTAACGAGACTTGACTGAAGTTATTTTTAATTCAAACACAAAATTGATTTGACCAATGAATAGTACGTACGTCAAATAAAATGGGACTGAGGAAGTAATAGGACCAAAACTAAAAAAATTGTCATATATGAATTATAAAGTTTATATAATGTGTAAAAATTAGAAAAATTATTAACAAATTTTATAATATTCTCATGATGGTACAAATCATAATATCTACAATCTCAAATGTTAGCAATATAATTAAATGGTTCTTTCCATTTTCCAATATATAATTTTGACTTAGATTCAAGTTCATATGAGAACCATCTCCCGTGTAAATACGGCTGATAAAATTTGGGTATGTCATATGTGCATGTAAGACTTTGATTTTTTTTGGATTTATTTAGATTTATTTTCCTTTTTATTTACATATGGGTGCTATGGTAATTTTGTTGTGTTTTGAATGCTGAAATGATTGTAGAATGATGTTATACTTGATTTTAGGAGTTTAATTTATGGTAAATTTGGATTCCTTTGCAATTGTAATCTCCTTCAATTACTTACGACTGAGTTTTCGTCATATGTGTTCACCTTGATGTGGCCTAGTGTATACTTTATGTTCATGTGATGTGTATGCGTACTATAAACTTGACGTGTATGTATTATAGTACATATGCATGTTCATTTGTTTGTGGTGTGGTTTGCATCTAATGATGTGTTTGTGCATTAGTCAGGTATGTATGAATCAACTAGTATTTTTTAGCCTTTTTTTCCTTATTACTGGTAGCTATGCATGATGTGTATGTGTGCATTTCAATGTGAACGTGTGCACATTGCAATATATAAGCGTGCAAAGTGCAATATAAGAATTGAAATTAAAATGTCGCTGAAATCGTGTTCACACGTTTATATTGAAGAAGCTAAGGGAATTATTCCTAGAGGTTTGGTCTATATATACTGGTGCATTACATTGTTGCTTTATGCTACCATTTAGCCTTACTTGAATTGGAAATGTTTCTCCTAACTAGCTTGCTATGATTGCTAATAGGAGGTAGGGAAAATGTTTCAATAGAATTATTCCTAGCTAGAGAGGTTTGGTTATGCTGCCGTTTAGCCCCACTTGAATTGGAAAAAAAAAAAAAACTGATTTATTGCTACCAATACATTCCCCTATGAAATTTTGGTAGAATGCAACATGTCAACAAATTTTGATAAACCTAGCTAATTTTAGAAAATATTTAATGTTTGAATTGAATATCTAGATTTTACTATTTCACTTTACATTTATATATATATAAAAACCTTATTTGACAAAGGAAACATATAGTGATTTTTTAGCTACATTTATATTATACAAATTGTGGATTTATGGTACATCTAGGCTTAAATTACTCTATACTAATTAAATCTATGTTTGATCAAGGCTTCTAAATTTGGAGGATTTGATCTTTTTTTCACTAGTAAGTGATCTTGGTTAGGATTTGATGGTACCAGAAGTCACTTTTGTGGATCCAAATCCAAATTTTAGAGTATTTTTGGTGTGTTCTTTTTTTTTTTTTTGGGTTATAATATTGATTTCTCCATCTAAATTAGCTTAGGCATAAATTTGAGAAATATCATGAGGAAATATTTGGAAAGGGGAGCACGTACACTTGGTTGGTTGCCTTGTCAGCAAATATTTGAGAAGCCACCTCAGCTCCTAGCACTAGTAGACCTTTTTAAATATTAGATTATATTTTTCAACTTATACTAGATTAATCTTAAACTCCTACAGCCCCTGCTTGATGGCGCTAAATGAGGTAAATTACGAGTCGATTGATCTCCAATAACCCCTACCCAAGAGTACGTGTCGTAGGAGGTAAATGGCGAATCGTCAAATTAGCCATCAGTTTTCACTCCGATCCTATTTGTACATTCTGTGCACAAGGAGTCTTCATCATCGAACCCCTGTCCCTATCTCACCGCTGAAGCAAAACTTCTTAAGTGACCTTTAAACCATTAAGCTAAGTCCTAAGAGCAACATTATCGATAGTGAATTGGACACAAATATTTATGTGACATTAGGAGAGAGAAGGAGGCCAACAAAAAAGAAGCAAACTAAATAAAAAGGAAAAACAAAATTTTCTGACATAGAAATCAGAAAAAGCAAAAAAAAAAAAAAGAAAGTACACATTCAGCGCCAGCTGGGCGCATGATGTCACCAACACGCGGCAAACAATGCTTCTTTTATTTTGTTTTTTCCAATTGTGGGCCCCACAAATATTTTAATCTTGCATGAAGTAAAAAACAGAAAAAAAACAGCATCCACATCTGCTCGGTTCTTATCTCTGAAATAACCCCAAAAAAATTAGAGATAGGGATGCTCTAAGGAGACTTTCACTCGTATCCCTAAGCTAAAATAGGGGAGGAGTCATTTCCATTTTTGGTCCTATTGTTATTGCGGCATTATCAATTTTAGTCCACTTCATTAATTTTTGCCACATTATGGCCAGTCTTATTTAGTCATTGCCACTTTTAGTCCACCGTTAAAATTTTCGTCAAATGGTCGTCCAAAACATGGGTATTTTTGGTCTTTTCATGCTTTGGTCATCTCCTTGACCTTTTGCAATGGTTTTCCTTACACATTTTATCCAATGAAGAGGTACGGCGAAAGCCATGTGAGCCACATTACAAAGCCATGGCTTTCGTCGGACCTCTTCATTGGATGAAAATGTGTAAGGAAGACCATTGCAAAGGGTAAAGGAGATTATCAAAGCATGAAAAGACCAAAATATATTTATTTTAGACGGTTATTTGACAAAAAATTTAACGGTGGACTAAAAGTGGCAAGAACTAAATAAGACTGGTCGTAATGTGACAAAAATTAATGAAGTGGACTAAAATTGACAATGCCCCAATAACAGTAGGACCAAAAATAGAAATGACTCATAGGAGAGAGTATGTGACTGATAAATATTTGTTATTGATCATATCCATGGAATGCTTGACTTGGAACTTATATACCTTGCCAACCATTTTCATCATCACGTTAGTTATTGTGTTCCAAATTTTACTATTAGTGTTCTCATAGGCAGATTGATTGTTAATCAAGAAAGACCTAGCTAGAGTCTACTTCCTTTAATGTGTCTTGGGGAAACACCAACCAATTAAGCTTCTAACTTGAAGAAACAACTAGCTAGCAAGCTTAGCATCATCATCTTCGACTTGAAAATAAATTTGTAGCATGCATTCAGCAGATCGATAATGGAGTTTTTTTTTTTTCCCAAATCTTATTTAAAATTTGTCACACATTATTTATGTTAGAATTATCACGTCACGCATTATGCTACATTATTATTGTCATATCATTAATTTTTTTTTAATAACATGTGATCAATTAAATTGATCCGTGTAGGTCGAATCAAATAATCCAATAATAACGAAATAAGTAATAAAGACACTATATTGAGCTTGAGAAGACCGGACTTGTATTAATGAAGAGTGTAATGAGATTACAAGTGAATTTGAGATGTAATTGAACATGCGACTGCGCAATCAAAACGACGTCATTTTGATTAATGAAAATAGATGGATGAACTGCAGTATCAGTCATGACCATAGTCCACGGTATAACAACTGTTGAACATGATTTGTAATGCCAAGACAATGCTATATTTATACAAGACATTGCCCAACAAACTCCCCTAAAGTCATAGTAGGCCACAAGACTAAGTTGAGGCTCACACAGTTGACTCGCGAGACTAAGTCAAGTCCCATCATTCTGGGCCCCGGAGACCTGCTCTGGGTCTTGGACCCTGGTCGCTTGAACTATCTTTTTAGGCCTTGGACTATATGCACTCTCAAACCCCGGATCCCTATTATTGAGCTGTTTTCAATATCTCCATCAACATGCATCATCATATGAAAAATAAATAAATAAATAAAAATTAAGCACACAAAATAACCACATACATCAGAGAGTGACTATAAATAGTATGATTTTTGTAGAAGTGGGAAACATTTCCCCATTTGTTGTTAATAAGAATTAAAGTTTGTTCATTTATAAAGTAATTTAAATTTATACAATATATTGTCAAAGACCTTGTAGTCTAGTGGCACTTGGTGTCCCGGTTAACACTCCCACATAGATGATGGGAGTGGGTTCAAGCCTCAACCCATTATGAGGTCCACTTCGAAGACTAATAGTCATTTTCTACAACTGCGTCCATGTGGGCACGTTATTGCTCGTTTTACCTCTTTATTTTTTTTTTATTTTTTTCCTATCATCTCCCCTTTCCTAATCACTCTTACAGAAACTTCTAAAAAAACCACAATAAAAACCCCACTATTGAGGATGACTTTATACCGTGGAACAATGTTCGCATAGCAAGATGTCCTTGCTACATATTAATTTTTAGTATATTAAAGTTTTTTTAGTGTACTACATACTGATTCATTTTGACTTTATAATAATACAATAAAAATGAATATGTATCAAATATAAATATAATGAATCAATTAAAACGAACTTATATTATACTAAAAATAAACTCCATTATATTAAGGGATAAGGGTCAAATAGACCCTCCAACTATATATCAAAGTTCAATTAGACTCTCAAACTAAAAAAAACAAATAAATCCAATTAGACCCTTAAACTTGTTAAATTTGTGTAATTAACTTATTTAATAGGTTACAAAAGGTAGCATGTCAAACTTTGCTTCCATGACATGCAGCTTTTGTAGAATCTTATTTAAAAATTAACAAAAATTATTTTTAAAATTAATCTTTTAAAAACTAATTAAAAAATTTTTCCATTTGACGAAGAAATACAAATTTCTCCATTAAGCTACCATTGACGACAAGTCGCGATGGTAAATTTCCCGTCATTAAAAATCTTATATGCTAGTTTTTTATTTTTTAGTGATGGTTTTATCTCTCACTAATGAACAATTTTCTTGTGGTGATATTAGAACCATTATTATAACATTAATCCCTCACAGTAGATCAGAGCATATCAGAGCTACGATCAGAGCATATCAGGCTCATTCCGCCCTTGCTCAGGCTCGGCCCTGATGTCCTTAATGCGCATCCTAATTTCTATCATGGCTAAACGGATGAACTTATGCTTTTTGCTAAGGGAGTTAGTGTTCTTTGTAGCGATTATTATGGAGGCCCTTAAAGACTCCGAAATGACGTTCGATATCTCCATAAACATTCGGAAGTCTAACATTTTTTCTACTTGCTATAAATTTTTGTTCTACTATGCTGAACTGTCATTTAATAAAACAACTGCTAGTCATACCCCTCAAATATTTAGCATGAGAATTGAATGTATGCAGTGTCATGTGAACAAGGAGTTTCCGGCTTCAATTCTAGTTGTTATAATTTTTTGTTCTACCGAACTTTGATTGAATAAAACAAACCTTTAATAATAATAATAATAATAATAATAATAATAATAATAATAATAATAATACAAAACAAAATTATATATAAAATATTATATTTTTTTAAAAAAAAAGTTTGATTCTCCTTTGTAACTGATGTGGGATCATTTTGATATGATAATTCAAGAAGAGGAGCTTGTTAGGAACATAATGTAATAGGTTTTGATGATACCAAATGTAATCCACAATCCCCTAAGTCTCGAAGGATAGGAAATCCTTGTAAGTTCGACAAGTAAACTAAGTGCAAAAAATACAACCGGGTAATTGAGCTCAACTCGGAAAATATTTTAAGCTTAAGGTAAACTTGTTTGAACATCTTAGAAAATTTCGTGTTGTAACTATATAGATAGATCAGAAGAAGGCACGAGACAACACTGGAGGAATAAGGGTCTGCGAGACATCAACTAAGTCTCGAGACACAAGCAGAGTTCGAGAGATGGGATCTCTCGATACATCAATCAAGTTCGAGACATCAAGTGATCGAGACATCAACTAAGTCTCGAGACATAAGCAGAGTTCGAGAGATGGGATCTCTTGAGACATCAATCCTGTTCGAGACATGAGATCGAGACATCAAGTGGTCAAGACATCAACATTGGTCTCGATGAACTGGTACTTTTCCAAAAGGCTGAATGGCAGTCAACATGCATGGATAAAGTAATCTAAGTTTGGAGAAGAAGAATTTCATGGAGATAAGACATTAAGGAGGTGCCAAAAGCTATATGATGGAACAACCAGAAGTGGATGCCACGTCAGAATTCCACAACAAACAGATAGAATATGCACCAATCCAAGGTCGGTCTTATTACCTAAAACGAGGATCAATGGGAATATAAAAAGAGTAACCGTTACTGATGGGTGTCGAAACCAACAAATAATAAATACTTACTCTTAAGAATTGTAATAGTGACGAGTAAGGTCGTACCCACAGAGATTGGTTAGACTTACCTTTAGCAATAAATTTAATAAATAATGAAATGAGAATCGAAACTTAAATAGCAACAATAAAATGGAAAATGGAAAATAATATCAAATAACAAATAATTATCAAGAAAATGTCAATGGCAAATAGTATCCAACCCAAGGAATAATATCAGCTTAATTCTAACAAGACAGATATTGATATGCAAGCCAAACTAACTTTACTCTTTACTAGATTGGTTATGGTTATTAACAAGCTCTAACAACCTGTCTTTCCTTACTTCGTCGGTAATTAAAACAAGCTCTTTAATTACTTCCCTAGCTAATAAACAACCCTAAACAAGCTCTTAGGATTTAATTTACTAACAGCATTATCGAATTAGAAAGACTACCAATCCTAGCCAACAAACTCACAAGCTCGGTTCATTTAAGCTAGACTATATATCTCCATAACACAAAACGAAAATCAGTTATAATCAAATTGTGCTATTTGCTACTAACATCAAAACACTTAAACAATTACGGATTCAAGGTTCTGACTAGCAATTTAATAACTTGATAATTGAACAATGGGCCCTATTGCAACAATTAACCAAGCATTAAATCATATATATGAATATAACAGAAGATATATAGATAATAAAATGCAAAGAATAATTTAGGCTAAATAAAGCTTACTGGTCTTGTAGAATCAAACTTCCATAATCCTCGAATTGGAAAAATATGAACTCAGCAGTACATCGTAGGATTGTTTACAAAATAAAAAAAATATATATAAATATATTAATTCTCTAAAAAGAGAATTTAAAGAAAAAGAATATATATTTACGTGTTTGGCAACAGACAGAAATGAAATTGAATTCAAAGTATAGATCCCCCCCTTTAAAGCAAATAATAATATCCTATTTATACTATAAGGAATGCGCCATTTTCGCCAATTGCAAGAAGGTAAGCCATCGTCGCAATCCACGTCTCCGTCCGCCGAAATCGTCGCATGTTGAATGTTGAAGAGGTCTTCCTTGTCTGCTTATTACGTACATAGCTAAAAGCCTAAAAGAAAAAGATAATAAAAAAATTGCAAATTAATATTTGGACTGTTGAACTCATAAAACAATTAACATAATTAAAATTAAATTATTAAATTGGGTCAACTTATTAAATCATGTAAAGTAAAACAAATATATAATTAGCTCAAATGATGAATTAGCCCAATTCTTATTAATAGGTCCATTAATCCTAACTATTCAACTAACTATTATATTAGTGCAAAATATAAAATAAAGTGTAAAATAAATATAATGTAAAATAAATAAAACTAAATTATTATAAGAATCAAATATAAATAGGTATAAAAATAGTGCTTATCATTCCCGTTCACGTAGCTAAAGATCAGCGCCTGTATTGTTTGGATTAATATGAAGCCTTAGATCATGAGATCTAATGGTGGAAATAAGGCCACACAGTCGCACGGGGGAGACTGGCCGCATCTGATGGGGACTATATATATATATATATATATATATATATATATATATATATATATATATATATATATATAAAATAT
>NC_044922.1:25163335-25220704 GCF_003576645.1 Ipomoea triloba
AAATCATCCAAAACATCCACATAAATAACATGTCATCATTTTTTCTAATTTTATTTTTCCATGTCATCAAATTAGATGGGTAACTTGTTAGAAATAGGCTAAAAATGCTAGATGAAAAATTATTAAGAGTATAATGGCTTAGATGGACCATATTTTAGTTCATGGGGCTAGATGAGGTAGTACATGGGCCTATTTGACCCTTTTGCCAAAGAAAAAAGAAGTAAATACTGAAGTAGTATAATGGCATGGTGAACTGTCTGAACTCCAACTCAATTTGGGCACCTCATTCGCCTACGACCCTAACAAATTTAAACACCCTTCCTCCATAATGTACTTTCAAGAACACAACATTTATATATATGATATGATATGTATCGCTAGTATATTATTGTTATCTTTGTATCAAGAGTCTAATTGAATAGAGATTCAAAGCTAAAATTTATTACAGTTAAAAAAGGACAATAAATTTCTAACTGTATGCTGCTGCCATTTTGGATATGTCAACTTAAAACCAAAATCAAACCTTTCTATCTCCACAGCTTCAAACAACTTTGATTGTTACCCACCCAATCATCAACTTTGATTGCTATTCTCATTCTGTTATAATATCCGAATGCCTACTCACCTGAATCTCGCGTTCCACAAAATTGACGGATTCACCAATCATTGCCAAGTTCTCGTTACGGGTGTCATTCATGTTAGCTTCCTTCTGACAGCCTGGGCTGTCATTATCTACGACCACACTGTCTAAAGGAGTCGAGATTTTAGTCTTCCTACGAGCCCGCCTAGAAGCTGTTGATGTTGAACTATCACCGCCTTTTCTTTTATTGCCCGTGCCAAGGAATCCATACGCAAATGCCTCCAATACTTTCGCGCTTGGCCTGTTTCTAGTGCTCTGCCTCCTGCTTGTCATGACCGGTTGCTCATCTGCAATGGCACCGGCGTTTAAGGATTCTAATGTCTCGGAATGCGGGTTAGCCTCACGTGGAGAAGAAGGTTTGGGACCCGAGATTTTATCACATTTATGTAACACATTCATAGTAAGCGATTGATCGGGAGAAGAGCGTTTGGGAACCACGCTAGAGTTCTCGACCCAGTGCCCCGAGGCATGACTGTTCTCACTTAAATTTCTTTCGAAAGTTTTCTCATGGTTGCATCCAGAAGAACCGCCCGACAATGAGCTCTGAGATGGTCCAACAGCGCTTGGACAAATATCTTGGAAGCTCGAGTCATCAAATTTTTCCCCGATCAACTGGTCATCTATTAACACACTTCCAGTATTATGGCTCGAATCTTTGAAGTTGAGAGCAGTAAAGTCAGAGATGGATGCTAAATTAGTCATCTGATGGGGTTTCACATCGGGACTAGATTCCAAATTCACGGATGGCATTGACTGCATAGCTTGGCAGAGATTGGCACTCTTATCACTACTGCTTTCTTCTTCTTTAACCTTTGAACCGGGATCATTAGGCAATTGGTCGTTTAAACTGCTTAATTCTTCCTTAATCATAGAATCGGGACCATTAGGAAGTTCGTTGTGTGAAACATCTACAGCATCATATGGTTCGATTGCATCTCCTTTCACGCTATCTGAACTACTCTCTTCGCTCAGAAGAGCGCACGGAGCAGAAGTCAAAGGGCCAAGAGGCAAACTTCTCAGTTCCCTAACCCTAACTCGTCCTTCTCCAGAATACAAGCTCGTATCTACAACTGTGAATGTCATTGAATGCTGTTTGTAAGTTGAATTTCGGGGCTGGAGGTAAGAATGGCGTCGGGGATTCAATGAAACCTCTTGATCCTCTTCCATCTCGGGATCTATCGAGCCTTTCTCAGTCTGCATTCCGCCATTTTCTCCATTTACTTCAAGCTCAAGAAGGCCGGGTTCTGAGGCAACCTTGTTCAAAACATCAGTAACCGAGTCGAAATAGTGGATTCCTTTCTCTAATCTTCTCGAGAATTTTTTAACACCCGGTACAAGAAACACCAGAGACTGCTTTGAACCAGCATATACAACATCACTGGGCTGCTCGGAGTGCCATCCCCGTGCTAAAAGGCGGGGCCAAACAGCTTCCCAGAAAAGATCATTGGATCGAGCTTTGCTCAGTCGAAAATCACCAGTCAAAAATTTGACGATTTCACTCGATGTAAGAGAAGAGCATGCTTTGCCAATCGGTACTTCAGCACGCACAGGTAAAGAAGGATTAGCTTTTGTCGACTCCAAAGCAGTTCCGGTGAGATCCTTCTTTCCTTTGCCCAGGGCAACAGCTTCTATTAAATTTTTTATGCCGGCCTTGTCTTTCAAAGAGAACACATACTCTTCAAGTGTCATCTTTCCATCTCCAAACAATTTCGAGATCTAAAACAGTCTAAATCAGTAATTGCACAGAAGAAACAAGCGATATGATGCAACAAACTAATTACACGAAAAATGCAAATTACTCTCATGTTGATGAAATGACACATGCTAAAACAACCACAAACTTCAAGAAAGACCTATGCTCTATCGTAATAAAAGATCAAGAAATAACAATTTAATTCCTAATTTTTGGTCTTTAGTTTACACTACTAGAGCTTCTCTGCTTTTTGATCTTTTCATGTTCTTTTTTGTTTTTTAAAGATAGCAAGAATTAAAGCACTAAAAAGAGCATCAGAAGAATACTGAAAATTTAAAAAGGCATCAGCCTGATGTCCAAGAATTTAGTTCTTTCTCTAGATCACAAAAGCAGACATCAACAGAATAGGCCAATCAATTTCCAAACCAAAAAGCCTTTCCTTTCATGAGGACAAGAAGAATTAGATCCCAAAACACATAAAGGAAATATTTTGTGAAAAATAAGGGCACCATAGGCTTTTCAAATTGTTTTAAAACTAATGCATATTAGATATACATGTTTTCAAGTCTAAACATGCATTAACTCACTGGTCTGTCATGAAAATCTTTCGTTAAACATACCAATGCCTATCTTACTGAAGAAACTACAAACAGATGGTTAGTGGTTACGATCATACATTCATGTATGGAACAACCAAATATATCAAGCGAATAGATGATGCTTCACAACTAAGATTTATGCATCAACTTTTTGGACATTCCAAAACAAATGTACGTGCACTGCAATAAGGATGTCAGAAAAGCATTTAAAGAAACTATGAATACGCACTGCACAGAGGATTATGCATAATTTCAATCATAGAATTTCAGGTCAGCTATTTACAGCTACTGGTGCAAAAGACAGCACAGATAGTACCTCAGCCAACATATAAAGGCATTCCTCGGAAACATGGGAAGATAAGCGTGACAAAAGCTCCTGTTGCCTCCAGCCCATGAAAATCCTTTGACCATATATGCACCGCCTCCCTTTTATCTTGCGACAATCTGACCATCTTCGATAGTCTCTAGAACTGTAAAACTTCCCATAGTAGTAGGACAATATATCTCCCGTCTCTTTACTCCCTATAAGCCTTTTAACAAGAGAAAGATTTTTCCCAAAGATATACAAGCCAAGGAGGAAACTAGAATGTTCGATATCGTTCCAATCTTCATTAGGTAACCCTGGAACAAGATAGCAGCCATCCCAACGATCAACATGAGCTTTTTGTCCTGGGAATATGGTCAAGTCACTGTTAATGCTTTCACCTGTAACCACAGAAGGAACATGTTGTAGCCCCTCTGCTTTTTCTCCATTGTCAACAAAATTGCACAAAGAATCAATTTTGATCCCTCCATCAATATTGTCTCGAGTAACCTGCCCCTTGACATTGTTTTCAGATCCATCTCCAATACTTGCAGACACATGATTATCAGAAACTTCCATGAGTTCACCTCTTTTGTCTTTACTTTTATCACATATCCACATGACTGGAATAGGTAAACCCATTGGGTATGAATCTGAAGTGTCTAGTTTGATGCTGCTATTGCACGGTTCACTTGCAAGCTGCCTATAACCACATTTTTTCAAAAGAGGAGGGATTTCTGCCTGATATTCAGTCCCAACTCGAGGAAACAGCTCAGGATCGCCAAAAATATAATTATAGCCAGAAGATTGCTCAGATGGGAAGCAGTCAGTAGATTTATTGATCGCATCCTCCATAATTCTTCAAATTCTACTAAGCCTATCTGCACATAATACAATTCAGCATAATGCATGATATTGATTGAAAAACTGTAAGTAATAAAGCAATCTCAAACTGAAAAGTGATCAACAATAAGATATCCTTATTTAGAATGAAAAAAATATTAGTATATGACACAATAGTTAGATTTGAATAGCTGTTTCTAAAGCTTCAAATAAGTGCCTTTTATTCTGAAACAGTCAATTGCTTTGAGGTAACATAAGTAATGTGAAATTTGTAGTTAAGGTGTCTAAACAAGTAAAGCTCCTAGCTTTGGACTATGAAATGATCGGGTAACCATATATGGAGCAAAACATAAACCAAAAGCAACATTGTTGCATGACCAAATATGTACTTTTTCACACTCTTGTAAACCCACTCACATTTGAATGTATGAACTAGGTTCCTTCTCTTGAAGCTCTAAGCTAAGAATAAATTTACATTCTGAATTAGTCCTTTTAAACCGAGGGAACCTAAGTTAAAAATCCCGACTTTAAAATTTAAAAAGCTGTAATATAATCTCATCTCTAATGTGATCAAAGAGTTTTTTCAACTTGATTTGTAAATTTTCTGAACCCTTAAAACAACAATTTAGCAATAATCTTAAATCCACTTGATTCTTGAAGAGGACACACAAAGATACGCTCTCCCCAATATTAAAAACAGAAAAAAAAAAAAATTATTACTACCTTTTAAAATAAATTCAAAAAAATAAATAACTATTAAAGCTGCACCCACATCCATTGTCAAACCAACACAATAAATTATCGTACAACAACTGAAAGAGAAAGAAATTAAGAAAATAGAACTCGAGAGAGTACCAAAAACTCACACCTAAGCATATGGGTAAGAACAAAATAATGAAGCATTAAGGAAACAAAACCTCCAAGCATTAAGAATAACCCCGCAATCAAAATTCTCAATTAATCGCATAAAATACATTCAATCAGAAGCACTACAAACTTGTAAAGGAAAACAACATGGATGATACATTGTATGCTGGGCAAACAACAAAGCAGAAATACGTGCACGGGACGATAGAGTAACAGAGGAGAAGAGGAAAAAAAAAACAAACAAAATAAAAGGAAAAGAAAAGCCATACACACACAAACTAGAACATGGAAGATCTACTCGCAAAAAGCAAATGGGTTTCAATCTTTACGCTTCAATTGACCTTCCTCGTCAACCAACGGTGTATACAAACAAAAAATATCATGAAAAATAATTCACAGAAAACACAGCAAAAGCATGGAAACAAAGTACCCTTTTTTCATGCTAGAGAGAGATGGAGAAGAAGGAAAAACTTCAGACCTGTTGGTGTGCGAAGCTGCTGGGTTGTGACCCAAAAATATTACGGTGTATGAGTGTATTGAATAATTTGCTCTCCTCCTTTGTATTTGCTGTTCGTCTGAGAAGAAAGAAAGAAAGAAAGGAAGAGCGAAGCGAAGACGATTTAACGCTTTGTTGGGTTGGGATTTATGAGCGTGTGTGGGAGACCACACAGGCTTTGGTGTGTGGGTTCAAAAGCTTTCACCGCTGAAATTCACAGTTTTTTTTTCACTTTTAACCGCAGCTCTACTCTACTATGCTTTCATTCCCTCCCTCCCTCCTTCCTTTTCAAAGTCAAAAAAGGGATAATGCTTAAATAAGTGAATATGTAGATTATCAAAATCAAAAAAAAAAATTACAATTAAATTCTTAAAAGGTTGAAATTTATGTAATTAAATTAATATTAACGTATTTGATTGGTTAATATTTATGTAGTTGTTAATTTGTTAAAAAAATATTTTTAAGTTTTCAAAATAATTTCAAATTAAAATAAGTTTTTTAAAAATCTGCAATTATAATAAGAGCCAATAATATTAGACCCTTAACTGGAACTAAAAAAAATGTTGGTGTAATAGTCTGCTATAACATATTGTACTTTGTGTTCTTCTTATTGTTCTTCTTAGTCTGTTAAATATAATGGGAGTTTAACATTAAATTCTTTAGGCAATTTGTTTCTTTATTGCAGTTTTCAAACAAATTGGCACCAATATTCTATAATACAATTCTGTATAGATTCCTAACATAAAATTAGAATATTGAAGTCTTAATAAGATTTTATAATACGATTTTGTATATATTCCTAACTAAACCATTATTCTACCCAAAACAACAGTATATAAATATTCTGCAACACACCATCTACTTGACATTCTATAGGTATGATTGTCAAAATATTATCATGTTAATTCTATTATTTGTATTTGTACTCATAATGATTACAATTTTAAAAAAAAAAATCAATGATGATATACTCATTATTAATTAATATAACTTCAATATTGTTATGTAAATATATCTATTGTATAATCTGTTCATCTATACTTGTATCCTTGTATGTAATATTGTGGTTATCATTATATTCCTCTATAATCTACACATTTTAGTTACTCCTAACTCCTTAATCTATGGTTTTTGAATTTATGTTCTGGTTCCTATTATATTATTTCATAACATCCTTTATGAACATATTTTCCATGACGCAAGGATATTAGTAATGACAAATGCAGTAAAGTTAATTGATATTGACACACAAATTGTGGGCTAGAGTTGTACAGTTCATGTCATTAAGAAAAACGAACAAAAAACGCTATTGGGACGCCTAAGAAAAAGTATATGTTCATCGTACTTGAGGATGAAACACTAAGTAAATAGTAAAATTTTTCTCCCTTTTTTATTATTATTATTATTATTATTTTATTTTTATCATTATTAGTATTATTATTATTATTATTATGAAGATGCTCTCATTCACCACCAACATCATTGTAAATGCTATATCTAAATGCAAGGAACTCGGGTTCAATCAATAGTGTTTGATAATGATATTAGAATGTATGATATCACTTTACAAACCAACAAATGGTACATCATCTCAAATGTCATTGTCAAACCTGTCCGAACGAACTATAAAGTACTTGATCACAAATACAATTACACATGAATTTTAAATGGTCGGACCGGTGCCCAAACAAGTGACAATGATGACATGTCATTTGCTCCCATGTAAGTGGTTTATTTGTTTCTACTTATTTTAGTTGCAATTTAGCTATTTATAATTTCGTTATTTTTTATTAAAAAATATAAGTATCGAGACTATTTCATTTATTTTTATTAATTTAGCATTTTTTTCTCTCTCATTATTATATGACTACTTTAATCATTTAAGGAACACTAATTTAAAAATACGCATTGGGCATTGGTTTAATCGCGCAACGCGCGTGTGATAACTAGTAATAATAATAAATTCAAAACACCGGAACTCATCCCTGCCTTCGTCTTAGGCCAAAGATGAAGAGTTTCTCTTTGTCTTAGGCGAAAACGGGTTGTTGGGTTCGGATTTTAAAAAAATCAAAATTAGTTTAAAATTTTAATTTTTTAATAAATTAACTTAATAACCAGTGAAATAGGTCAATTTTAGTTTAATTGCATAAATTTAGGTTGTTTAGGAAATATGAATCCCTGTTTGAGGACCCAATAACATATTTACATGTAGTTCGCTGAACTATTTGCCCATTATTTCTATTCTCAATAATAACAGTTTTTTGTCCGCATGGGCAGCTTAACTGGTCAGAGGAGTGAAGTTTAGGAGGAAAGACCACTGATCGAATCTCACCAGTGGTAGTGTGGCGTAGGGTTGTTAGCGAACAGAGCTTTCGGTAAACTACTCGTGTTCGTGTTTGGTAAGCGTTTGTTTATGTTCGTTTATTAAGGTAATACGCGTTCGTTTATGTTCGTTTATTAAGGTAAACGAACATAAATGAACAAATTTTAGAGTCCGGTTCATAAACGAATAGAGTCTGAACAGTTGTAGGCTCGTTTGTTAAGAGCTCGTGAACAAGCTCGTTTGTGTTCGTTTATTAATGTTATGAACAAACTCATTTAGTGTTCGTTAGTTTTGTAGTTGTGTTGTTTGTTTGGTTATTGTTCGTAAACATACATTATTTCTTCGTGAACGTGTTCGCGAATGTTTACAAACACTGATGAACATTTAACAAACGAACACGAACAGAATTTTTAAAAACCTTAACAAACGAACACGAACACTCTAAAATTCTTAACAAAAGAAAATGAACAACCTCTGTTTGTTTATGTTCGGTTCATTAACAGCCATAGTGTGAAGGCAACCTCTCAAAGTGAGGGGGCTCCTTGTGTTCAATTGAGTTACCATGGATTTTTTGTTTCTAATTTTAATCTTCCCTTGAAAAAATAAAAAGACTAATTTGTTTCCTAATAATAATGGGTACTATAATTCATCCCTAAGCAAACTGGAAGGTTTCATTCCTTAAAAATAAGAGTTAATTGCAGCAATGGTCTTCCGACTATGTTTATTTTCTAAAATTAGTCCTCGATTTTTAATTTGGACAATTTAGGTCCCTTGACTTTCAAATTCTTNTCTGGTGTATGGCTTTGCTAGTTTGCTTCAATAGGGTGGTTGTACAGATGGTCTGCTCTCAGACCGAAAGTGGGTAAACATTTGTACTAATAAAGTGATCATCACTTTCCCTATATTTTCTCACCAACTATATAGTCTTTTGCGTACAGGAAGACAACAATTGCAGCCACCACTGTCATGTTCCAAAGAAGGGTATGTGATGGCAAAACATTTGTTTCCAGAGTTTCCCTCCCGGTTGGACAAATTGGTACAGCTGTTCTCCATTTTTTAACCTGCTAATGTAAATATCAGAAAATGCTTGTTTTAATCTAGATGGTGAAAACTGAAAAGCTAGTTGGAAATTAGACAGTTATAATGTAAGGTGTTGATTGCTGGAAATTTTCTGTAATCAAAACTGTGTATATGCTTCTCGATCAACTTCTAATGTTATAATTTAAAAATGTTAAAATTGATATTTCACATCACCTTTCAACTATAATGGAAAACTATTTAGATTATGATTATATTTTTGGGGGAAATTGATACTTTTTTGCCCCTGAATTGTTTATTTTTTCCTGAATTATTTATGTATGGAGTATCTATATTAGTCTCTCAATTATTTTGAATGTTATGCATTTTTCCCTCTTGTTAAATGGGCATGGATTGTTAAAAATAAAGGCAAAATATGTATTTTGTGTCACTTTCTCTAGCAAATTATTGTCTATATCTGAAAATCAGAATAAAAGAAAAACACTATTTACAAATATTAGAATTATAATTTTAAGCTAATAACAAAATTAACTTTTGAATTATAAGGTTTTAAAGTATTTCACATGAAATATATTATTCCCTCCGTCCCATTTTATGTGTCTGGTTTGGTTAACGAGACTTGACTGAAGTTATTTTTAATTCAAACACAAAATTGATTTGACCAATGAATAGTACGTACGTCAAATAAAATGGGACTGAGGAAGTAATAGGACCAAAACTAAAAAAATTGTCATATATGAATTATAAAGTTTATATAATGTGTAAAAATTAGAAAAATTATTAACAAATTTTATAATATTCTCATGATGGTACAAATCATAATATCTACAATCTCAAATGTTAGCAATATAATTAAATGGTTCTTTCCATTTTCCAATATATAATTTTGACTTAGATTCAAGTTCATATGAGAACCATCTCCCGTGTAAATACGGCTGATAAAATTTGGGTATGTCATATGTGCATGTAAGACTTTGATTTTTTTTGGATTTATTTAGATTTATTTTCCTTTTTATTTACATATGGGTGCTATGGTAATTTTGTTGTGTTTTGAATGCTGAAATGATTGTAGAATGATGTTATACTTGATTTTAGGAGTTTAATTTATGGTAAATTTGGATTCCTTTGCAATTGTAATCTCCTTCAATTACTTACGACTGAGTTTTCGTCATATGTGTTCACCTTGATGTGGCCTAGTGTATACTTTATGTTCATGTGATGTGTATGCGTACTATAAACTTGACGTGTATGTATTATAGTACATATGCATGTTCATTTGTTTGTGGTGTGGTTTGCATCTAATGATGTGTTTGTGCATTAGTCAGGTATGTATGAATCAACTAGTATTTTTTAGCCTTTTTTTCCTTATTACTGGTAGCTATGCATGATGTGTATGTGTGCATTTCAATGTGAACGTGTGCACATTGCAATATATAAGCGTGCAAAGTGCAATATAAGAATTGAAATTAAAATGTCGCTGAAATCGTGTTCACACGTTTATATTGAAGAAGCTAAGGGAATTATTCCTAGAGGTTTGGTCTATATATACTGGTGCATTACATTGTTGCTTTATGCTACCATTTAGCCTTACTTGAATTGGAAATGTTTCTCCTAACTAGCTTGCTATGATTGCTAATAGGAGGTAGGGAAAATGTTTCAATAGAATTATTCCTAGCTAGAGAGGTTTGGTTATGCTGCCGTTTAGCCCCACTTGAATTGGAAAAAAAAAAAAAACTGATTTATTGCTACCAATACATTCCCCTATGAAATTTTGGTAGAATGCAACATGTCAACAAATTTTGATAAACCTAGCTAATTTTAGAAAATATTTAATGTTTGAATTGAATATCTAGATTTTACTATTTCACTTTACATTTATATATATATAAAAACCTTATTTGACAAAGGAAACATATAGTGATTTTTTAGCTACATTTATATTATACAAATTGTGGATTTATGGTACATCTAGGCTTAAATTACTCTATACTAATTAAATCTATGTTTGATCAAGGCTTCTAAATTTGGAGGATTTGATCTTTTTTTCACTAGTAAGTGATCTTGGTTAGGATTTGATGGTACCAGAAGTCACTTTTGTGGATCCAAATCCAAATTTTAGAGTATTTTTGGTGTGTTTTTTTTTTTTTTTTTGGGTTATAATATTGATTTCTCCATCTAAATTAGCTTAGGCATAAATTTGAGAAATATCATGAGGAAATATTTGGAAAGGGGAGCACGTACACTTGGTTGGTTGCCTTGTCAGCAAATATTTGAGAAGCCACCTCAGCTCCTAGCACTAGTAGACCTTTTTAAATATTAGATTATATTTTTCAACTTATACTAGATTAATCTTAAACTCCTACAGCCCCTGCTTGATGGCGCTAAATGAGGTAAATTACGAGTCGATTGATCTCCAATAACCCCTACCCAAGAGTACGTGTCGTAGGAGGTAAATGGCGAATCGTCAAATTAGCCATCAGTTTTCACTCCGATCCTATTTGTACATTCTGTGCACAAGGAGTCTTCATCATCGAACCCCTGTCCCTATCTCACCGCTGAAGCAAAACTTCTTAAGTGACCTTTAAACCATTAAGCTAAGTCCTAAGAGCAACATTATCGATAGTGAATTGGACACAAATATTTATGTGACATTAGGAGAGAGAAGGAGGCCAACAAAAAAGAAGCAAACTAAATAAAAAGGAAAAACAAAATTTTCTGACATAGAAATCAGAAAAAGCAAAAAAAAAAAAAAGAAAGTACACATTCAGCGCCAGCTGGGCGCATGATGTCACCAACACGCGGCAAACAATGCTTCTTTTATTTTGTTTTTTCCAATTGTGGGCCCCACAAATATTTTAATCTTGCATGAAGTAAAAAACAGAAAAAAAACAGCATCCACATCTGCTCGGTTCTTATCTCTGAAATAACCCCAAAAAAATTAGAGATAGGGATGCTCTAAGGAGACTTTCACTCGTATCCCTAAGCTAAAATAGGGGAGGAGTCATTTCCATTTTTGGTCCTATTGTTATTGCGGCATTATCAATTTTAGTCCACTTCATTAATTTTTGCCACATTATGGCCAGTCTTATTTAGTCATTGCCACTTTTAGTCCACCGTTAAAATTTTCGTCAAATGGTCGTCCAAAACATGGGTATTTTTGGTCTTTTCATGCTTTGGTCATCTCCTTGACCTTTTGCAATGGTTTTCCTTACACATTTTATCCAATGAAGAGGTACGGCGAAAGCCATGTGAGCCACATTACAAAGCCATGGCTTTCGTCGGACCTCTTCATTGGATGAAAATGTGTAAGGAAGACCATTGCAAAGGGTAAAGGAGATTATCAAAGCATGAAAAGACCAAAATATATTTATTTTAGACGGTTATTTGACAAAAAATTTAACGGTGGACTAAAAGTGGCAAGAACTAAATAAGACTGGTCGTAATGTGACAAAAATTAATGAAGTGGACTAAAATTGACAATGCCCCAATAACAGTAGGACCAAAAATAGAAATGACTCATAGGAGAGAGTATGTGACTGATAAATATTTGTTATTGATCATATCCATGGAATGCTTGACTTGGAACTTATATACCTTGCCAACCATTTTCATCATCACGTTAGTTATTGTGTTCCAAATTTTACTATTAGTGTTCTCATAGGCAGATTGATTGTTAATCAAGAAAGACCTAGCTAGAGTCTACTTCCTTTAATGTGTCTTGGGGAAACACCAACCAATTAAGCTTCTAACTTGAAGAAACAACTAGCTAGCAAGCTTAGCATCATCATCTTCGACTTGAAAATAAATTTGTAGCATGCATTCAGCAGATCGATAATGGAGTTTTTTTTTTTTCCCAAATCTTATTTAAAATTTGTCACACATTATTTATGTTAGAATTATCACGTCACGCATTATGCTACATTATTATTGTCATATCATTAATTTTTTTTTAATAACATGTGATCAATTAAATTGATCCGTGTAGGTCGAATCAAATAATCCAATAATAACGAAATAAGTAATAAAGACACTATATTGAGCTTGAGAAGACCGGACTTGTATTAATGAAGAGTGTAATGAGATTACAAGTGAATTTGAGATGTAATTGAACATGCGACTGCGCAATCAAAACGACGTCATTTTGATTAATGAAAATAGATGGATGAACTGCAGTATCAGTCATGACCATAGTCCACGGTATAACAACTGTTGAACATGATTTGTAATGCCAAGACAATGCTATATTTATACAAGACATTGCCCAACAAACTCCCCTAAAGTCATAGTAGGCCACAAGACTAAGTTGAGGCTCACACAGTTGACTCGCGAGACTAAGTCAAGTCCCATCATTCTGGGCCCCGGAGACCTGCTCTGGGTCTTGGACCCTGGTCGCTTGAACTATCTTTTTAGGCCTTGGACTATATGCACTCTCAAACCCCGGATCCCTATTATTGAGCTGTTTTCAATATCTCCATCAACATGCATCATCATATGAAAAATAAATAAATAAATAAAAATTAAGCACACAAAATAACCACATACATCAGAGAGTGACTATAAATAGTATGATTTTTGTAGAAGTGGGAAACATTTCCCCATTTGTTGTTAATAAGAATTAAAGTTTGTTCATTTATAAAGTAATTTAAATTTATACAATATATTGTCAAAGACCTTGTAGTCTAGTGGCACTTGGTGTCCCGGTTAACACTCCCACATAGATGATGGGAGTGGGTTCAAGCCTCAACCCATTATGAGGTCCACTTCGAAGACTAATAGTCATTTTCTACAACTGCGTCCATGTGGGCACGTTATTGCTCGTTTTACCTCTTTATTTTTTTTTTATTTTTTTCCTATCATCTCCCCTTTCCTAATCACTCTTACAGAAACTTCTAAAAAAACCACAATAAAAACCCCACTATTGAGGATGACTTTATACCGTGGAACAATGTTCGCATAGCAAGATGTCCTTGCTACATATTAATTTTTAGTATATTAAAGTTTTTTTAGTGTACTACATACTGATTCATTTTGACTTTATAATAATACAATAAAAATGAATATGTATCAAATATAAATATAATGAATCAATTAAAACGAACTTATATTATACTAAAAATAAACTCCATTATATTAAGGGATAAGGGTCAAATAGACCCTCCAACTATATATCAAAGTTCAATTAGACTCTCAAACTAAAAAAAACAAATAAATCCAATTAGACCCTTAAACTTGTTAAATTTGTGTAATTAACTTATTTAATAGGTTACAAAAGGTAGCATGTCAAACTTTGCTTCCATGACATGCAGCTTTTGTAGAATCTTATTTAAAAATTAACAAAAATTATTTTTAAAATTAATCTTTTAAAAACTAATTAAAAAATTTTTCCATTTGACGAAGAAATACAAATTTCTCCATTAAGCTACCATTGACGACAAGTCGCGATGGTAAATTTCCCGTCATTAAAAATCTTATATGCTAGTTTTTTATTTTTTAGTGATGGTTTTATCTCTCACTAATGAACAATTTTCTTGTGGTGATATTAGAACCATTATTATAACATTAATCCCTCACAGTAGATCAGAGCATATCAGAGCTACGATCAGAGCATATCAGGCTCATTCCGCCCTTGCTCAGGCTCGGCCCTGATGTCCTTAATGCGCATCCTAATTTCTATCATGGCTAAACGGATGAACTTATGCTTTTTGCTAAGGGAGTTAGTGTTCTTTGTAGCGATTATTATGGAGGCCCTTAAAGACTCCGAAATGACGTTCGATATCTCCATAAACATTCGGAAGTCTAACATTTTTTCTACTTGCTATAAATTTTTGTTCTACTATGCTGAACTGTCATTTAATAAAACAACTGCTAGTCATACCCCTCAAATATTTAGCATGAGAATTGAATGTATGCAGTGTCATGTGAACAAGGAGTTTCCGGCTTCAATTCTAGTTGTTATAATTTTTTGTTCTACCGAACTTTGATTGAATAAAACAAACCTTTAATAATAATAATAATAATAATAATAATAATAATAATAATAATAATAATACAAAACAAAATTATATATAAAATATTATATTTTTTTAAAAAAAAAGTTTGATTCTCCTTTGTAACTGATGTGGGATCATTTTGATATGATAATTCAAGAAGAGGAGCTTGTTAGGAACATAATGTAATAGGTTTTGATGATACCAAATGTAATCCACAATCCCCTAAGTCTCGAAGGATAGGAAATCCTTGTAAGTTCGACAAGTAAACTAAGTGCAAAAAATACAACCGGGTAATTGAGCTCAACTCGGAAAATATTTTAAGCTTAAGGTAAACTTGTTTGAACATCTTAGAAAATTTCGTGTTGTAACTATATAGATAGATCAGAAGAAGGCACGANTCCCCTAAGTCTCGAAGGATAGGAAATCCTTGTAAGTTCGACAAGTAAACTAAGTGCAAAAAATACAACCGGGTAATTGAGCTCAACTCGGAAAATATTTTAAGCTTAAGGTAAACTTGTTTGAACATCTTAGAAAATTTCGTGTTGTAACTATATAGATAGATCAGAAGAAGGCACGAGACAACACTGGAGGAATAAGGGTCTGCGAGACATCAACTAAGTCTCGAGACACAAGCAGAGTTCGAGAGATGGGATCTCTCGATACATCAATCAAGTTCGAGACATCAAGTGATCGAGACATCAACTAAGTCTCGAGACATAAGCAGAGTTCGAGAGATGGGATCTCTTGAGACATCAATCCTGTTCGAGACATGAGATCGAGACATCAAGTGGTCAAGACATCAACATTGGTCTCGATGAACTGGTACTTTTCCAAAAGGCTGAATGGCAGTCAACATGCATGGATAAAGTAATCTAAGTTTGGAGAAGAAGAATTTCATGGAGATAAGACATTAAGGAGGTGCCAAAAGCTATATGATGGAACAACCAGAAGTGGATGCCACGTCAGAATTCCACAACAAACAGATAGAATATGCACCAATCCAAGGTCGGTCTTATTACCTAAAACGAGGATCAATGGGAATATAAAAAGAGTAACCGTTACTGATGGGTGTCGAAACCAACAAATAATAAATACTTACTCTTAAGAATTGTAATAGTGACGAGTAAGGTCGTACCCACAGAGATTGGTTAGACTTACCTTTAGCAATAAATTTAATAAATAATGAAATGAGAATCGAAACTTAAATAGCAACAATAAAATGGAAAATGGAAAATAATATCAAATAACAAATAATTATCAAGAAAATGTCAATGGCAAATAGTATCCAACCCAAGGAATAATATCAGCTTAATTCTAACAAGACAGATATTGATATGCAAGCCAAACTAACTTTACTCTTTACTAGATTGGTTATGGTTATTAACAAGCTCTAACATCCTGTCTTTCCTTACTTCGTCGGTAATTAAAACAAGCTCTTTAATTACTTCCCTAGCTAATAAACAACCCTAAACAAGCTCTTAGGATTTAATTTACTAACAGCATTATCGAATTAGAAAGACTACCAATCCTAGCCAACAAACTCACAAGCTCGGTTCATTTAAGCTAGACTATATATCTCCATAACACAAAACGAAAATCAGTTATAATCAAATTGTGCTATTTGCTACTAACATCAAAACACTTAAACAATTACGGATTCAAGGTTCTGACTAGCAATTTAATAACTTGATAATTGAACAATGGGCCCTATTGCAACAATTAACCAAGCATTAAATCATATATATGAATATAACAGAAGATATATAGATAATAAAATGCAAAGAATAATTTAGGCTAAATAAAGCTTACTGGTCTTGTAGAATCAAACTTCCATAATCCTCGAATTGGAAAAATATGAACTCAGCAGTACATCGTAGGATTGTTTACAAAATAAAAAAAATATATATAAATATATTAATTCTCTAAAAAGAGAATTTAAAGAAAAAGAATATATATTTACGTGTTTGGCAACAGACAGAAATGAAATTGAATTCAAGAATTGGATTAAAAATGGGACGCCCTACAAAGCAATGCTGCTACCCTATTTATACATAAGAATTGGCGCAATTTGCGCCAATTTGCAAGAAAGGGAGCAAAGGTCGGCAGCATGCAAGAAGTGAGGTCCGTCGCTCGCCGCAATCCTCGCAGGCCTTCGACCGATTCCGTCGCTGCTGTTGGAAGCTTTCACATGTTGCAATCCTTGGTAAGCTAATTATTATTATACGTACTTAGAATTCATAAAACTAAAATAATAATAAATGATAAAATAAGATTGGCGGCTGCTGGATTCATAATAAAACAAAAGAATTTAGTTAGGTTAAATCAAATAATTTAATATAAAGAAAAAGGATTAGTCAAAAATATTTATTAAGCATAATTATTAACATAAACATAATTAATATATTAGTATAAAATATAAAATAAAGTTTAAAATAAATATAATGTAAAATAAATAAAACTAATTTATTATAAGAATTAATTTAAATTCAATATAAAAATAGTGCTTATCAGTTACCAAAAGCAGTAAGTGGAGCATGGACTCAAGAAAGTGGATTATAGGATATTCACTACAAGACAAAGGGTTCAAGTTACAAGACCACCACTCCATGAAACATGCTAAAATTATGCAAATCCCATGATCAGCATGGGAGACAGATTTCAAACGGAATAATTTTCCCTCCAACGGAATTATTCCTTAACTCTCATATATAAGGACGTGAAAACACAAGTGAAAAGTAGTTAGTGATTTAAAAAATAAGAAGTGTCTGATTAAAACATTCAATGTGCAAGAGCTCAATCTGGAATATCATCCTTGATATTCAAAACAGCGAGAAAAACACATCTTAGTATTTGAGAGAGTTACAAAGCTTAACCTACTATACATCTAGAAGGTGACCGAGGCTGCTCTACAAGGAAGTCTATTCAACAATAGCTTTCGGTCAGATTGGAGATTGTTACACTCAACCTGTGACAACCGGAATAACCTTGCTTTGGAGAAAGCAAGAAGAGGCGGAGTAACCTGGGAGCTGTCTTGTGAAGATCCTGAGGCTTGAGGCGGGCTTGGTGATCAAAGCTCAAGTGCTCGAGAGGTGGAGTAACAAGAAGCGGGGCGAAAAACCTTAGGCTTGAGGCGGGCTTTGTGATCAAAGCTCAAGCGCTCGATATTGTACTAAAAAGGGAAGTTTTAGTGCAATCCTTCAAGGGAGTTTCTAGAAGAAGAGTGGACGTAGGCGGGTTGGCCGAACCACTTAAAAATCTCTCTCGCATTTACTTTCTGCTTTTATCTCTCGCTATCTAACTCTCGAACTGCATTGCATATAATCACACCTCTTGAACTAACTCAAACTCGTGCTATTTAAAAAGGGGATAACCTTTCCGCTGCGCATAAAACTTTGTCTTCATCTTGTGCGGTATCGGACCTAAAACATCCTAAGTCCAATACACACGAGAGGTCGAAAAAGATTTGAAAAATCTTATACAAGTCTATTCACCCCCCCTCTAGACTTGTACCCCATCCCCTTGGGACCAACAGAGCTCTTTTATATATGAGAAGCTTTTTTTTGTTTTTTTTGTTTTTTTTTGTTTTTTTTTTTTCCAAATTGACTGCTTGCCCATTTGTTGATGGGGAAGCATTAAACAACCAAAAAGGAGCCTTAATGGCTATTACGAGGGGTGGACATTTCGGGTTTTGGTTTGGTTTTTTCAGTTACTTTTTCGGTTTTGGTTTAAAAAATTTAAACCATTCAATTAAAGAGTTCAGTTCGGTTTAAAACGGTTCGGTTTCGATTTGGATTTAATTCGGTTCGGTTTAAGATCCCCAATTTTCAACATTTCCTAATTTTCGAAACATACTATCACATAATTCATATCCAAAATCTAAACATTATATAACAAAATAGCAATTCAAAGTTCAAACATACTACTAAGTACTAATTGTGAGGTAAAGAACAATTGCGTCAAACAACAAAGTGCAAAGTAGAGAACAAGCTATAAAGAAATCAACTAAAAAATTTAATAGAGATACGAGTGAGAATAGGACGGAGCATGCATTAATGGACTTAGATTTACTTATTTATTATTATTGTTATTGTTGTTATTATTGTTATTATTATTATTATTATTATTATTATTATTATTATTATTATTATTAAAATCTAAAGGTATTCGGTTCGGTTCGGTTTTTACCAAACTGTTCGGTTCGATTTGGTTTTTAACCGAACCTTTCTGTTTACAAGAATCCCGAACTGTTCAGTTTTTTTGTATATGTACGGTTCGGATTTAGATTCGGATAAATTGAACCGAATTGCCCACCCCGGTTCTTACGTTACATGTTTGTTTGTTTGTTTGTTTTTTTTTTTTCTAAAAAAAAAAAGAAAAAAAAAGAAGGAAGTATATGGGTGTTTTGGAAAAGATTAATCTTTTCTCAAAACGCCAACATGAAATGCTGCAAAATGCAGCGTTTAATTTTCCACCAAACCGCTGAGTAACCAAATATTGTTTTTGGCGTTTTGACCTTGTTCAAAACACCAAAAGGGCGGATCCACCATTTACTAAATAAGGCCATAATACTAGGTGCACTATGTAGTGTTGCAAATTACTCTTTCGCATGAATTTTAATGTGCACTTAGGTTATACAAAGTATAACTCTAAAGTTTGAGTTATTTATCAAATGTCACCATGTTTTTTCTCTCTCCTTACTTTAAATTTATTATAGTTTTTTCGGATGGATAGTGGAAATTGATTCTTATTTTAATTTTACTATTGGGAACACATTCTTATATGATTATATATATATTTGATAGAATTAACCAAAAGGTGTTTAATAGAGTATGTTAGAACTTTATTAATAAATTTTGATAGAAAATTTTCTCAATCTACCTTAGTTTTGAAATTAGAAAGAAACTTAAAAAATTAATAATTATAAAGTTAGCTATACCTAAATCTAAAAAACTATAAGTGTGGAAAAATGTTATATTTTCACCTCCAAGGTTTGATCTTATAATCACTCATTTAGAATTGTAACAGATGTGCTATTACACTACATAGTAGTTGACACTTCAACAAATATTAATCATATAATCGTACCATATTCCCAAATTATCAACTATACTTTTAATATAATATAAATTCTACAACTATACTTTTTTTTAAAAAAAAATTATACTATTATTTTTAAAAATATTTCAATTTAACTAAAATTTTAACCTTAAAATTAATATTGGACATCTATTTTTACACATCGCGCATAAATAAAAAAAAGAGACTAATTTTGATTAATAAGATGTGATAAACAATTTTTATTTTTATTTTTTTTGCATACATTTAGTTTTGAAATTGGTAGGATAAACTTACAATTTTTTATTTTTTTTTTGTTAAGCTTATATTATAATTTTTTTTAATTTCTTTAATCTGGATTATAATAACTAAAAATACAACCTGTAAAAAACTTAACTGGGTATTATAGAGGTAAGAGAATGTGTCTAAAAAAATTAAAAATACAATTAGTAAAGCACAAATGCACAATATACAAACAATTTAGATACTAAAAAATGTATAAACTTCAAGGGAATAACCATCATTCTCTCTCTCTCTCATATATATATATATATATATATATATATATATATAGGAGGGTGTTGAATTACAAGAAAATATTTAAAATGTAAAAAGAAAAAAAAAAAGAACAAAGAAAAAAAAAAAGAAATAGGCAAAAGGGTCAAATAGGTCAATGTACTACCATTGATTGTTCATCTAGCACCATAAACTAAAATATGGTCCATCTAGGCCATTATACTCTTAATAATTTTTCATCTAGCATTTTTAGCCTATTTCTAACAAGTTACCCATCTAATTTGATGACATGGAAAAATAAAATTAGAAAAAATGATGACATGTTATTTATGTGGATGTTTTGGATGATTTTACCTTATTTCATTAATGAAGAAAATGATTTCTTGTAATGAAATATGGTACAAATCAAAGTTGTTATATAATGTTTTAACTACAGTGTACTGCACTATTGTGTATGTATATAGTGGGGTATTCAAAATTGTTCGGCAATGAAATTCCATGAAAATTGATATATGAAAATTAAATATAATAACTTAAGATATTGTATTGGGTAAATTTTATTATTTTTTTAAAAATAATTTAATTTTCATATATCGATTTTAATGGAATCTCATTGTTGAACGACATTGAATAGCCCGCTATACATACACAGTACACTGTAGTTGAAACTTTATATAGCAACTTTGATCTCTGCCCTATTTCATTGCAAGAAATTATCCAAAAATACAATATCTTAAGTTATTCAATTATCCAAAAATCCAAAAATATTAATTTATTTTTAAAATAAAATAAAATTTACCCGATACAGTATCTTAAGTTATTATAAAAATAATTTAATTTTTATATATCGATTTCCATGAAATCTCATTGCCGAATGATAGTGAATACCCTGCTATACATACACTGTAGTTAAAACTTGAACTAATAGCATTTTTGGTCCCACGACTTTTGAGGTCTTATCACTTTTGCTGCCCAACTTTAAATTTTTTCAATTTTGGTACCTAACTTTGTTATTTTTATCAGTTTTGGTCCTTCCAGCCAAATTGATGGCAAAATGTTGCAGAATTTTATATTTTAAGGACAAAATCATTATCCTAAAGAAAGATCTTCAATATCTAAACAAAAGAAAAATCATATTAAGAGAAAAATAATAAGGATTTGTCAATCGTCGATGCTATAAATCTCATAGATCTCTATCTAGTTTCTGTCTGTCTTCCCCATTATTTGCACCGATAAAACGCCTATAAATATGATTTTACAGTGATTTTGTTTAGATAATGAAGACGTTTCATTGAGATGACGATTTTACCCTTAAAATATAAAATTCGACAACATTTCACCGTCAATTTGGCCAGAAGGACCAAAACTGATAAAAATTATAAAGTTAGGGACCAAAATTGAAAAAATTTAAAGTTGTGCACCAAAATTTATAAACTCAAAAGTCGTGGGACCAAAAGTGATACTAATTCTTAAAACTTTATATAGCAATTTTGATTTCTACTCTATTTCATTGCAAGAAATTATTTTTTTCATTAATGAAATAGGGTAGAAATCATCCAAAACATCCACATAAATAACATGTCATCATTTTTTCTAATTTTATTTTTCCATGTCATCAAATTAGATGGGTAACTTGTTAGAAATAGGCTAAAAATGCTAGATGAAAAATTATTAAGAGTATAATGGCTTAGATGGACCATATTTTAGTTCATGGGGCTAGATGAGGTAGTACATGGGCCTATTTGACCCTTTTGCCAAAGAAAAAAGAAGTAAATACTGAAGTAGTATAATGGCATGGTGAACTGTCTGAACTCCAACTCAATTTGGGCACCTCATTCGCCTACGACCCTAACAAATTTAAACACCCTTCCTCCATAATGTACTTTCAAGAACACAACATTTATATATATGATATGATATGTATCGCTAGTATATTATTGTTATCTTTGTATCAAGAGTCTAATTGAATAGAGATTCAAAGCTAAAATTTATTACAGTTAAAAAAGGACAATAAATTTCTAACTGTATGCTGCTGCCATTTTGGATATGTCAACTTAAAACCAAAATCAAACCTTTCTATCTCCACAGCTTCAAACAACTTTGATTGTTACCCACCCAATCATCAACTTTGATTGCTATTCTCATTCTGTTATAATATCCGAATGCCTACTCACCTGAATCTCGCGTTCCACAAAATTGACGGATTCACCAATCATTGCCAAGTTCTCGTTACGGGTGTCATTCATGTTAGCTTCCTTCTGACAGCCTGGGCTGTCATTATCTACGACCACACTGTCTAAAGGAGTCGAGATTTTAGTCTTCCTACGAGCCCGCCTAGAAGCTGTTGATGTTGAACTATCACCGCCTTTTCTTTTATTGCCCGTGCCAAGGAATCCATACGCAAATGCCTCCAATACTTTCGCGCTTGGCCTGTTTCTAGTGCTCTGCCTCCTGCTTGTCATGACCGGTTGCTCATCTGCAATGGCACCGGCGTTTAAGGATTCTAATGTCTCGGAATGCGGGTTAGCCTCACGTGGAGAAGAAGGTTTGGGACCCGAGATTTTATCACATTTATGTAACACATTCATAGTAAGCGATTGATCGGGAGAAGAGCGTTTGGGAACCACGCTAGAGTTCTCGACCCAGTGCCCCGAGGCATGACTGTTCTCACTTAAATTTCTTTCGAAAGTTTTCTCATGGTTGCATCCAGAAGAACCGCCCGACAATGAGCTCTGAGATGGTCCAACAGCGCTTGGACAAATATCTTGGAAGCTCGAGTCATCAAATTTTTCCCCGATCAACTGGTCATCTATTAACACACTTCCAGTATTATGGCTCGAATCTTTGAAGTTGAGAGCAGTAAAGTCAGAGATGGATGCTAAATTAGTCATCTGATGGGGTTTCACATCGGGACTAGATTCCAAATTCACGGATGGCATTGACTGCATAGCTTGGCAGAGATTGGCACTCTTATCACTACTGCTTTCTTCTTCTTTAACCTTTGAACCGGGATCATTAGGCAATTGGTCGTTTAAACTGCTTAATTCTTCCTTAATCATAGAATCGGGACCATTAGGAAGTTCGTTGTGTGAAACATCTACAGCATCATATGGTTCGATTGCATCTCCTTTCACGCTATCTGAACTACTCTCTTCGCTCAGAAGAGCGCACGGAGCAGAAGTCAAAGGGCCAAGAGGCAAACTTCTCAGTTCCCTAACCCTAACTCGTCCTTCTCCAGAATACAAGCTCGTATCTACAACTGTGAATGTCATTGAATGCTGTTTGTAAGTTGAATTTCGGGGCTGGAGGTAAGAATGGCGTCGGGGATTCAATGAAACCTCTTGATCCTCTTCCATCTCGGGATCTATCGAGCCTTTCTCAGTCTGCATTCCGCCATTTTCTCCATTTACTTCAAGCTCAAGAAGGCCGGGTTCTGAGGCAACCTTGTTCAAAACATCAGTAACCGAGTCGAAATAGTGGATTCCTTTCTCTAATCTTCTCGAGAATTTTTTAACACCCGGTACAAGAAACACCAGAGACTGCTTTGAACCAGCATATACAACATCACTGGGCTGCTCGGAGTGCCATCCCCGTGCTAAAAGGCGGGGCCAAACAGCTTCCCAGAAAAGATCATTGGATCGAGCTTTGCTCAGTCGAAAATCACCAGTCAAAAATTTGACGATTTCACTCGATGTAAGAGAAGAGCATGCTTTGCCAATCGGTACTTCAGCACGCACAGGTAAAGAAGGATTAGCTTTTGTCGACTCCAAAGCAGTTCCGGTGAGATCCTTCTTTCCTTTGCCCAGGGCAACAGCTTCTATTAAATTTTTTATGCCGGCCTTGTCTTTCAAAGAGAACACATACTCTTCAAGTGTCATCTTTCCATCTCCAAACAATTTCGAGATCTAAAACAGTCTAAATCAGTAATTGCACAGAAGAAACAAGCGATATGATGCAACAAACTAATTACACGAAAAATGCAAATTACTCTCATGTTGATGAAATGACACATGCTAAAACAACCACAAACTTCAAGAAAGACCTATGCTCTATCGTAATAAAAGATCAAGAAATAACAATTTAATTCCTAATTTTTGGTCTTTAGTTTACACTACTAGAGCTTCTCTGCTTTTTGATCTTTTCATGTTCTTTTTTGTTTTTTAAAGATAGCAAGAATTAAAGCACTAAAAAGAGCATCAGAAGAATACTGAAAATTTAAAAAGGCATCAGCCTGATGTCCAAGAATTTAGTTCTTTCTCTAGATCACAAAAGCAGACATCAACAGAATAGGCCAATCAATTTCCAAACCAAAAAGCCTTTCCTTTCATGAGGACAAGAAGAATTAGATCCCAAAACACATAAAGGAAATATTTTGTGAAAAATAAGGGCACCATAGGCTTTTCAAATTGTTTTAAAACTAATGCATATTAGATATACATGTTTTCAAGTCTAAACATGCATTAACTCACTGGTCTGTCATGAAAATCTTTCGTTAAACATACCAATGCCTATCTTACTGAAGAAACTACAAACAGATGGTTAGTGGTTACGATCATACATTCATGTATGGAACAACCAAATATATCAAGCGAATAGATGATGCTTCACAACTAAGATTTATGCATCAACTTTTTGGACATTCCAAAACAAATGTACGTGCACTGCAATAAGGATGTCAGAAAAGCATTTAAAGAAACTATGAATACGCACTGCACAGAGGATTATGCATAATTTCAATCATAGAATTTCAGGTCAGCTATTTACAGCTACTGGTGCAAAAGACAGCACAGATAGTACCTCAGCCAACATATAAAGGCATTCCTCGGAAACATGGGAAGATAAGCGTGACAAAAGCTCCTGTTGCCTCCAGCCCATGAAAATCCTTTGACCATATATGCACCGCCTCCCTTTTATCTTGCGACAATCTGACCATCTTCGATAGTCTCTAGAACTGTAAAACTTCCCATAGTAGTAGGACAATATATCTCCCGTCTCTTTACTCCCTATAAGCCTTTTAACAAGAGAAAGATTTTTCCCAAAGATATACAAGCCAAGGAGGAAACTAGAATGTTCGATATCGTTCCAATCTTCATTAGGTAACCCTGGAACAAGATAGCAGCCATCCCAACGATCAACATGAGCTTTTTGTCCTGGGAATATGGTCAAGTCACTGTTAATGCTTTCACCTGTAACCACAGAAGGAACATGTTGTAGCCCCTCTGCTTTTTCTCCATTGTCAACAAAATTGCACAAAGAATCAATTTTGATCCCTCCATCAATATTGTCTCGAGTAACCTGCCCCTTGACATTGTTTTCAGATCCATCTCCAATACTTGCAGACACATGATTATCAGAAACTTCCATGAGTTCACCTCTTTTGTCTTTACTTTTATCACATATCCACATGACTGGAATAGGTAAACCCATTGGGTATGAATCTGAAGTGTCTAGTTTGATGCTGCTATTGCACGGTTCACTTGCAAGCTGCCTATAACCACATTTTTTCAAAAGAGGAGGGATTTCTGCCTGATATTCAGTCCCAACTCGAGGAAACAGCTCAGGATCGCCAAAAATATAATTATAGCCAGAAGATTGCTCAGATGGGAAGCAGTCAGTAGATTTATTGATCGCATCCTCCATAATTCTTCAAATTCTACTAAGCCTATCTGCACATAATACAATTCAGCATAATGCATGATATTGATTGAAAAACTGTAAGTAATAAAGCAATCTCAAACTGAAAAGTGATCAACAATAAGATATCCTTATTTAGAATGAAAAAAATATTAGTATATGACACAATAGTTAGATTTGAATAGCTGTTTCTAAAGCTTCAAATAAGTGCCTTTTATTCTGAAACAGTCAATTGCTTTGAGGTAACATAAGTAATGTGAAATTTGTAGTTAAGGTGTCTAAACAAGTAAAGCTCCTAGCTTTGGACTATGAAATGATCGGGTAACCATATATGGAGCAAAACATAAACCAAAAGCAACATTGTTGCATGACCAAATATGTACTTTTTCACACTCTTGTAAACCCACTCACATTTGAATGTATGAACTAGGTTCCTTCTCTTGAAGCTCTAAGCTAAGAATAAATTTACATTCTGAATTAGTCCTTTTAAACCGAGGGAACCTAAGTTAAAAATCCCGACTTTAAAATTTAAAAAGCTGTAATATAATCTCATCTCTAATGTGATCAAAGAGTTTTTTCAACTTGATTTGTAAATTTTCTGAACCCTTAAAACAACAATTTAGCAATAATCTTAAATCCACTTGATTCTTGAAGAGGACACACAAAGATACGCTCTCCCCAATATTAAAAACAGAAAAAAAAAAAAATTATTACTACCTTTTAAAATAAATTCAAAAAAATAAATAACTATTAAAGCTGCACCCACATCCATTGTCAAACCAACACAATAAATTATCGTACAACAACTGAAAGAGAAAGAAATTAAGAAAATAGAACTCGAGAGAGTACCAAAAACTCACACCTAAGCATATGGGTAAGAACAAAATAATGAAGCATTAAGGAAACAAAACCTCCAAGCATTAAGAATAACCCCGCAATCAAAATTCTCAATTAATCGCATAAAATACATTCAATCAGAAGCACTACAAACTTGTAAAGGAAAACAACATGGATGATACATTGTATGCTGGGCAAACAACAAAGCAGAAATACGTGCACGGGACGATAGAGTAACAGAGGAGAAGAGGAAAAAAAAAACAAACAAAATAAAAGGAAAAGAAAAGCCATACACACACAAACTAGAACATGGAAGATCTACTCGCAAAAAGCAAATGGGTTTCAATCTTTACGCTTCAATTGACCTTCCTCGTCAACCAACGGTGTATACAAACAAAAAATATCATGAAAAATAATTCACAGAAAACACAGCAAAAGCATGGAAACAAAGTACCCTTTTTTCATGCTAGAGAGAGATGGAGAAGAAGGAAAAACTTCAGACCTGTTGGTGTGCGAAGCTGCTGGGTTGTGACCCAAAAATATTACGGTGTATGAGTGTATTGAATAATTTGCTCTCCTCCTTTGTATTTGCTGTTCGTCTGAGAAGAAAGAAAGAAAGAAAGGAAGAGCGAAGCGAAGACGATTTAACGCTTTGTTGGGTTGGGATTTATGAGCGTGTGTGGGAGACCACACAGGCTTTGGTGTGTGGGTTCAAAAGCTTTCACCGCTGAAATTCACAGTTTTTTTTTCACTTTTAACCGCAGCTCTACTCTACTATGCTTTCATTCCCTCCCTCCCTCCTTCCTTTTCAAAGTCAAAAAAGGGATAATGCTTAAATAAGTGAATATGTAGATTATCAAAATCAAAAAAAAAAATTACAATTAAATTCTTAAAAGGTTGAAATTTATGTAATTAAATTAATATTAACGTATTTGATTGGTTAATATTTATGTAGTTGTTAATTTGTTAAAAAAATATTTTTAAGTTTTCAAAATAATTTCAAATTAAAATAAGTTTTTTAAAAATCTGCAATTATAATAAGAGCCAATAATATTAGACCCTTAACTGGAACTAAAAAAAATGTTGGTGTAATAGTCTGCTATAACATATTGTACTTTGTGTTCTTCTTATTGTTCTTCTTAGTCTGTTAAATATAATGGGAGTTTAACATTAAATTCTTTAGGCAATTTGTTTCTTTATTGCAGTTTTCAAACAAATTGGCACCAATATTCTATAATACAATTCTGTATAGATTCCTAACATAAAATTAGAATATTGAAGTCTTAATAAGATTTTATAATACGATTTTGTATATATTCCTAACTAAACCATTATTCTACCCAAAACAACAGTATATAAATATTCTGCAACACACCATCTACTTGACATTCTATAGGTATGATTGTCAAAATATTATCATGTTAATTCTATTATTTGTATTTGTACTCATAATGATTACAATTTTAAAAAAAAAAATCAATGATGATATACTCATTATTAATTAATATAACTTCAATATTGTTATGTAAATATATCTATTGTATAATCTGTTCATCTATACTTGTATCCTTGTATGTAATATTGTGGTTATCATTATATTCCTCTATAATCTACACATTTTAGTTACTCCTAACTCCTTAATCTATGGTTTTTGAATTTATGTTCTGGTTCCTATTATATTATTTCATAACATCCTTTATGAACATATTTTCCATGACGCAAGGATATTAGTAATGACAAATGCAGTAAAGTTAATTGATATTGACACACAAATTGTGGGCTAGAGTTGTACAGTTCATGTCATTAAGAAAAACGAACAAAAAACGCTATTGGGACGCCTAAGAAAAAGTATATGTTCATCGTACTTGAGGATGAAACACTAAGTAAATAGTAAAATTTTTCTCCCTTTTTTATTATTATTATTATTATTATTTTATTTTTATCATTATTAGTATTATTATTATTATTATTATGAAGATGCTCTCATTCACCACCAACATCATTGTAAATGCTATATCTAAATGCAAGGAACTCGGGTTCAATCAATAGTGTTTGATAATGATATTAGAATGTATGATATCACTTTACAAACCAACAAATGGTACATCATCTCAAATGTCATTGTCAAACCTGTCCGAACGAACTATAAAGTACTTGATCACAAATACAATTACACATGAATTTTAAATGGTCGGACCGGTGCCCAAACAAGTGACAATGATGACATGTCATTTGCTCCCATGTAAGTGGTTTATTTGTTTCTACTTATTTTAGTTGCAATTTAGCTATTTATAATTTCGTTATTTTTTATTAAAAAATATAAGTATCGAGACTATTTCATTTATTTTTATTAATTTAGCATTTTTTTCTCTCTCATTATTATATGACTACTTTAATCATTTAAGGAACACTAATTTAAAAATACGCATTGGGCATTGGTTTAATCGCGCAACGCGCGTGTGATAACTAGTAATAATAATAAATTCAAAACACCGGAACTCATCCCTGCCTTCGTCTTAGGCCAAAGATGAAGAGTTTCTCTTTGTCTTAGGCGAAAACGGGTTGTTGGGTTCGGATTTTAAAAAAATCAAAATTAGTTTAAAATTTTAATTTTTTAATAAATTAACTTAATAACCAGTGAAATAGGTCAATTTTAGTTTAATTGCATAAATTTAGGTTGTTTAGGAAATATGAATCCCTGTTTGAGGACCCAATAACATATTTACATGTAGTTCGCTGAACTATTTGCCCATTATTTCTATTCTCAATAATAACAGTTTTTTGTCCGCATGGGCAGCTTAACTGGTCAGAGGAGTGAAGTTTAGGAGGAAAGACCACTGATCGAATCTCACCAGTGGTAGTGTGGCGTAGGGTTGTTAGCGAACAGAGCTTTCGGTAAACTACTCGTGTTCGTGTTTGGTAAGCGTTTGTTTATGTTCGTTTATTAAGGTAATACGCGTTCGTTTATGTTCGTTTATTAAGGTAAACGAACATAAATGAACAAATTTTAGAGTCCGGTTCATAAACGAATAGAGTCTGAACAGTTGTAGGCTCGTTTGTTAAGAGCTCGTGAACAAGCTCGTTTGTGTTCGTTTATTAATGTTATGAACAAACTCATTTAGTGTTCGTTAGTTTTGTAGTTGTGTTGTTTGTTTGGTTATTGTTCGTAAACATACATTATTTCTTCGTGAACGTGTTCGCGAATGTTTACAAACACTGATGAACATTTAACAAACGAACACGAACAGAATTTTTAAAAACCTTAACAAACGAACACGAACACTCTAAAATTCTTAACAAAAGAAAATGAACAACCTCTGTTTGTTTATGTTCGGTTCATTAACAGCCATAGTGTGAAGGCAACCTCTCAAAGTGAGGGGGCTCCTTGTGTTCAATTGAGTTACCATGGATTTTTTGTTTCTAATTTTAATCTTCCCTTGAAAAAATAAAAAGACTAATTTGTTTCCTAATAATAATGGGTACTATAATTCATCCCTAAGCAAACTGGAAGGTTTCATTCCTTAAAAATAAGAGTTAATTGCAGCAATGGTCTTCCGACTATGTTTATTTTCTAAAATTAGTCCTCGATTTTTAATTTGGACAATTTAGGTCCCTTGACTTTCAAATTCTTTCCAATGTTGGTCCTTTCGTCAAATTTTGGTTAAGTTGAAGTCAAATGAAGGGGTAAAATTGCCCGTTCACCTGTTTAGTGTATTATTACTCGTATTTCTCCTGTCATATACACTGTATATATGAATATAATCTTAGTCGAAATCTCAATTGAGGCCATATAATCTCAGTCGAATTGATTATATTCATATATATATCGTATAAGACAAGAGAAATACGAGTAATAATACACTAAACAGATGAACTGACAATTTTACCCCTTCATTTGACCTCAACTTAACCAAAATTTGACGAAATGACCAACATTGGAAAAAATTTGAAAATCAAGGGACTTAAATTGTCCAAATTAAAAGTCGGGGACTAATTTTGAAAAATCAATATAGTCGGAGGACCATTGCTGGAATTAACTTTTAAAAATAATCATTACTCTATTTCTTTTATTCTTTTAGCCCATTGGGATTTTGTTGGATGAAGACAATTGATGTTAATTTAATTTTTGTTTTGAAAAATATTTTACATTATTCTTATAATAATAATTTTACATTTTTTTTTTAAAAATGTGATTCCTATTCCCATAGTTACACAAAAAAAAATAGATTAGTTCTCTAAAATCCATTTTGAATACTAAAAGTATTTGATTTCGATTTGGATTCCTATCTTTGAACCAAACGCCACCCTTATGTATCACATATTATTTTCAATCGCATAAAATGTAATATAATATAAGTATTATTTACTTCAAAATTTTAAATTAGTCAAACTCTAAAATTCAAGTTTAGACTATATAAAAGTTAATAACATAGAAAGTCAATTTTCGCAAATTATATGGTGGACCATGGTCCACAATGCATTGTGGACCATGATAATAGCTGATAGTGCAGTTGTGTTAAACGGATACTGCAGTTGTGTTGAAAAGATACTGCAGTTGTGTTGAAAGGAAACTGGAGTTGCACAAAACAGATGTCGTTCATCCGTTCAATACAACTGCAGTATCTGTTCAACACAACTGCAGTATCTTTTTAACACAACTGCAGTATCCGTTCAACACAACTGCAGTATCCGTTCAACACAACTGCAGTTCCAGATGGATGACACGGCCTCTGTTCCGCGCAACTGCAGTTCCCTTTCAACACAACTGCAGTATCCTTTCAACACAACTACAGTATCAGTTCAACACAACTGCAATATCAACCATGACCCACGGTCCATGGTATAACGACTGGTCAATTTTAGCGATTAACATATATTGAATAAATCATTATTTTTTGTTATTCTTTACTATTTGAAGTAATCATAGAGAGGTAGGAATTGTTGTAAATATATATTATTGGTCATTATTCTATGTAAAGTTTTTTTTTTTTTTTTCATGTTGTATCACTTGTATGTATATATACTTGTCTTTTGTGAATGAATCGATGGTTCCTGCATTTCTCCTAGTTTCTTTCCCCTTTCTTTTCTTCTCTACTCTTTGTATAATTCTTAAGTATTATTCTAGTAGAATAATTATACAAAATTTCTATGAGAATACACAATAATTTATAACATGTTACATGCACGAGTATTCTACATCAATCCTTGTGAATACATGCCTTGTGGGTTGGGTTTTACGGTGAAGAGTGCAAAAAAAGTGAAGGAGATGAGATAGAGATCTAGGACTACAAGAAGAATTGAGGTTAAGCTGATAGTTGGATTGCACATTTATAAGCAACACGTGGATCATAGTCTCTTCTTTTATCAGGTTACACAGAGATTTGAACCCATGAACCCACGACCGTTGGTATGAGGTTGACTTTGATACCAAATTAAGCATGTGCTCCATCTAAACGTGGACCATAGTCTTTTTTTTATCGGAATACGCAAAGATTTGAACCCATGAACCCATGACCTTTGGTATGAGATTGACTCTGACATCAAATTGAAGCATGTGTTTCATCTAACGTGGACCATAGTCCTTTTTTTTTTTTTTATCATCAAATTACGCGGAGATTCAAACCCATGACCTTTGGCGTGACGTTGATTCTAATACCAAATTAAAGCATGTAGTCTATCTAAATTAAAAATTTGAACTGATAGTTGAATTGCACATTTATGTTTATATATATTACTAATTATCACACACACGTTGCGCGATTAAACCAACGCCCAATGCGTATTTTTAAATTAGTGTTCCTTAATTGGTTAAATTAGTCATATAATAATGAGAGAGAAAAAAATGCTAAATTAATAAAAATCAAATAAATAAGTCATATAATAATGAGAGAGAATAAAATGTTAAATTAATAAAAATCAAATAAATAGTCTCGATGCTTATATATTTTAATAAAACATAACGAAATTGTAAATAACTAAATTATAACTAAAGTAAGTAGAAACAAATAAACCATTTACATGGGAGCAAATGGTGTGTCATCATTGTCACTTGTTTGGACACCGGTCCGACCATTTAAAATTCATGTGTCATTGTATTTGTGATCAAGTACTTTATAGTTCGTCCGGACAGGTTTGGCAATGACATTTGAGATGATGTATCATTTGTTGGTTTGTAAACTGATATCATACATTGCAATGTCATTACTATTGATTGAACTCGACTTCCTTGCATTTAGATATAGCATTTACAATGACGTTGGTGGTGAATGAGAGCATCTTCATAATAATAATAATACTAATAATAATAAAAATATAATAATAATAATAATAATAATAATAATAAGGAAAATTTTTTACTATTTACTTACAGTTTCACCCTCAAGGACGATAAGCATATACTTTTTCTCAGGCGTTCCAATAGCGTTTTTTGTTTTCTTAATGACATGAACTGCACAACTTGAGCCCACAGTTTGTGTGTCAATATCAATTAACTTTACTGTATTTGTCATGACTAATATCCTTTGTGTCATGGGAAATATGTTCATAAAGGATGTTATGAAATAATATAATGTGAACCACAACATAAATTCAAAAGTCATAGATTAGGGAGTTAGGAGTAACTAAAATGTGTAAATTATAGAGGAATATAATAAGAAGCACAACAATACATACAAGGATACAAGTATAGATAAACAGATTATACAATAGATATATTTACATAACAATATTGAAGTTATATTAATTAATAATGAGTATATCATCATTGATTTTTTTTTTATTTAAAAATTGTAATCATTATGAGTACAAATACAAATAATAGAATTAACATGATAATATTTTGACAATCATACTTATAGAATGTCCAGTAGATGGTGTGTTGCAGAATATGATAGGTTTAATTTTGGGTGAATACCAGTGACAAGGGGAGGTGTTTATATACTGTTGTTTTGGGTAAAATAATGGTTTAGTTAGGAATCTATACAAAATTGTATTATAGAATCCTATTAAGACTTCAATATTCTAATTTTAAGTTAGAAATCTATACAGAATTGTATTATAGAATATTACCAATTTGTTTGAAAACTGCAATAAAGAAACAAATTGCCCAAAGAATTTAGTGTTAAACTTCCGTTGTATTTAACTGAAAGAATTTGGTAAAATTATAAATGATTAGGATATTTTAGGAATTTAATTGGATGTTGCACAATAAGAAGAACACAAAGTACAATATGTTATAGCAGACTATTACACCGACATTTTTTAGTTCCAGTTAGGAGTCTAATATTGTTGGCTCTTATTATAAGTGTAGATATATGCTCAATAACGAGGAAATCCTCGGCGGAGGAAGGAGTTGGGACGATTTCCCGTGAAGGAGATGAGATAGAAACTAGAAAGTCAATTTTAGCGAATAACATAAATTGAATAAATAATATTTTTTTGTTATTCTTTACTATTTGAAGTAATCATAAAGAGGTAGGAATATTTTTTAACTACAATTTTGCCTATTTTGTCTGGGGCACCACGATGGGAGGGCATTAGTGTCCAAAATGGAAAAAACATTTATTTTCCACTCTCTTTCGAGTCTTGTTATTTAGATAAATTTATTTGGAATAGAAATTTATAAGGTGATAGATAATGGTGTTGATTTGGTGATGTGGGGAAATATGAATGATCATGGTTTGGTTTGAAATTAGTAGGTTTCGATTTTGAACCGAAAAAGTAAAATAAAATAGAAAAATCTATACTTGGTCATTAAAAAAATAATTTTGATTCTCATTGAAATTTCGATAAGATACGTGGACAACTTAATTGTACGCATCTTAGTAAAATTATGTGTAAGTCCAAAATTATTTTTATTTTTTTTAGTTTGATTTTAAAGTTTATATATTTGATATAATCATTTCTTTAAAAAAATTAATTGTTGAATTTGGACTATTTTAAAAATAGAAAATAGAATTTACGAAAAAAAAAAAAAAGAGTTCAAACCCGTTGCTTAGAACCTTCTTAAAAAGTTCCGCTTTTAGTTTATCATTTTCAGAGCGGTTAACTGACGGTTCAGAACATAATGAAACTGCACGGGAACTGAACCACGGTCGTATCTAGTGAAGTGGTAATGGGATCAATGATAGTGAAGGAAGGTGGATGAATTTTGGCTAATGGTAGAAGCCTAAGCTAGCTAGAGATGTTAATTTGGAGATGGGACATATAAGCTAAGCGCTTTGAATTGGTTGGGAGGATGATGAAGACAACAATGATCAAATAATGTTGAATTGATAGAATATGGAGATGACAATATATGTTATTAATGGTGTTAACGGTGGGGCTTGCAGTAGTGTAGAACGGTACAATGGTGATATTGATGGCAAACAATTGAGTTATAGTGTGAAGGTTGAATTAAGATGGTTAGATGGGGCAGTGATGGTGGCAAAGAAATCAACAATTGTAGCAACAACTTATTAACACAGGGTTAGATTATATGTTTAGTTAGCTTTGAGACTATTGTGGAGCTAAATGTATAGTGGGTTAATTTCTTAAAATAGACTTTTATTGAACTCTTACGAAAAACTTGTGTGAGACCGTCTCACCATGAGTCTGGTCGGGTCGGGTCAAGATGCAGATGTAACACTTATATGCACAAATGTCATACTTATATGCTCAAATGTAATACTAATCAGGAATAAAATTTTTGTTACTTATAACTTATAAGGGTAAATGTAATACTTTTAAGGAAAAAATACAANCATCTTGTGCGGTATCGGACCTAAAACATCCTAAGTCCAATACACACGAGAGGTCGAAAAAGATTTGAAAAATCTTATACAAGTCTATTCACCCCCCCTCTAGACTTGTACCCCATCCCCTTGGGACCAACAGAGCTCTTTTATATATGAGAAGCTTTTTTTTGTTTTTTTTGTTTTTTTTTGTTTTTTTTTTTTCCAAATTGACTGCTTGCCCATTTGTTGATGGGGAAGCATTAAACAACCAAAAAGGAGCCTTAATGGCTATTACGAGGGGTGGACATTTCGGGTTTTGGTTTGGTTTTTTCAGTTACTTTTTCGGTTTTGGTTTAAAAAATTTAAACCATTCAATTAAAGAGTTCAGTTCGGTTTAAAACGGTTCGGTTTCGATTTGGATTTAATTCGGTTCGGTTTAAGATCCCCAATTTTCAACATTTCCTAATTTTCGAAACATACTATCACATAATTCATATCCAAAATCTAAACATTATATAACAAAATAGCAATTCAAAGTTCAAACATACTACTAAGTACTAATTGTGAGGTAAAGAACAATTGCGTCAAACAACAAAGTGCAAAGTAGAGAACAAGCTATAAAGAAATCAACTAAAAAATTTAATAGAGATACGAGTGAGAATAGGACGGAGCATGCATTAATGGACTTAGATTTACTTATTTATTATTATTGTTATTGTTGTTATTATTGTTATTATTATTATTATTATTATTATTATTATTATTATTATTATTATTAAAATCTAAAGGTATTCGGTTCGGTTCGGTTTTTACCAAACTGTTCGGTTCGATTTGGTTTTTAACCGAACCTTTCTGTTTACAAGAATCCCGAACTGTTCAGTTTTTTTGTATATGTACGGTTCGGATTTAGATTCGGATAAATTGAACCGAATTGCCCACCCCGGTTCTTACGTTACATGTTTGTTTGTTTGTTTGTTTTTTTTTTTTCTAAAAAAAAAAAGAAAAAAAAAGAAGGAAGTATATGGGTGTTTTGGAAAAGATTAATCTTTTCTCAAAACGCCAACATGAAATGCTGCAAAATGCAGCGTTTAATTTTCCACCAAACCGCTGAGTAACCAAATATTGTTTTTGGCGTTTTGACCTTGTTCAAAACACCAAAAGGGCGGATCCACCATTTACTAAATAAGGCCATAATACTAGGTGCACTATGTAGTGTTGCAAATTACTCTTTCGCATGAATTTTAATGTGCACTTAGGTTATACAAAGTATAACTCTAAAGTTTGAGTTATTTATCAAATGTCACCATGTTTTTTCTCTCTCCTTACTTTAAATTTATTATAGTTTTTTCGGATGGATAGTGGAAATTGATTCTTATTTTAATTTTACTATTGGGAACACATTCTTATATGATTATATATATATTTGATAGAATTAACCAAAAGGTGTTTAATAGAGTATGTTAGAACTTTATTAATAAATTTTGATAGAAAATTTTCTCAATCTACCTTAGTTTTGAAATTAGAAAGAAACTTAAAAAATTAATAATTATAAAGTTAGCTATACCTAAATCTAAAAAACTATAAGTGTGGAAAAATGTTATATTTTCACCTCCAAGGTTTGATCTTATAATCACTCATTTAGAATTGTAACAGATGTGCTATTACACTACATAGTAGTTGACACTTCAACAAATATTAATCATATAATCGTACCATATTCCCAAATTATCAACTATACTTTTAATATAATATAAATTCTACAACTATACTTTTTTTTAAAAAAAAATTATACTATTATTTTTAAAAATATTTCAATTTAACTAAAATTTTAACCTTAAAATTAATATTGGACATCTATTTTTACACATCGCGCATAAATAAAAAAAAGAGACTAATTTTGATTAATAAGATGTGATAAACAATTTTTATTTTTATTTTTTTTGCATACATTTAGTTTTGAAATTGGTAGGATAAACTTACAATTTTTTATTTTTTTTTTGTTAAGCTTATATTATAATTTTTTTTAATTTCTTTAATCTGGATTATAATAACTAAAAATACAACCTGTAAAAAACTTAACTGGGTATTATAGAGGTAAGAGAATGTGTCTAAAAAAATTAAAAATACAATTAGTAAAGCACAAATGCACAATATACAAACAATTTAGATACTAAAAAATGTATAAACTTCAAGGGAATAACCATCATTCTCTCTCTCTCTCATATATATATATATATATATATATATATATATATAGGAGGGTGTTGAATTACAAGAAAATATTTAAAATGTAAAAAGAAAAAAAAAAAGAACAAAGAAAAAAAAAAAGAAATAGGCAAAAGGGTCAAATAGGTCAATGTACTACCATTGATTGTTCATCTAGCACCATAAACTAAAATATGGTCCATCTAGGCCATTATACTCTTAATAATTTTTCATCTAGCATTTTTAGCCTATTTCTAACAAGTTACCCATCTAATTTGATGACATGGAAAAATAAAATTAGAAAAAATGATGACATGTTATTTATGTGGATGTTTTGGATGATTTTACCTTATTTCATTAATGAAGAAAATGATTTCTTGTAATGAAATATGGTACAAATCAAAGTTGTTATATAATGTTTTAACTACAGTGTACTGCACTATTGTGTATGTATATAGTGGGGTATTCAAAATTGTTCGGCAATGAAATTCCATGAAAATTGATATATGAAAATTAAATATAATAACTTAAGATATTGTATTGGGTAAATTTTATTATTTTTTTAAAAATAATTTAATTTTCATATATCGATTTTAATGGAATCTCATTGTTGAACGACATTGAATAGCCCGCTATACATACACAGTACACTGTAGTTGAAACTTTATATAGCAACTTTGATCTCTGCCCTATTTCATTGCAAGAAATTATCCAAAAATACAATATCTTAAGTTATTCAATTATCCAAAAATCCAAAAATATTAATTTATTTTTAAAATAAAATAAAATTTACCCGATACAGTATCTTAAGTTATTATAAAAATAATTTAATTTTTATATATCGATTTCCATGAAATCTCATTGCCGAATGATAGTGAATACCCTGCTATACATACACTGTAGTTAAAACTTGAACTAATAGCATTTTTGGTCCCACGACTTTTGAGGTCTTATCACTTTTGCTGCCCAACTTTAAATTTTTTCAATTTTGGTACCTAACTTTGTTATTTTTATCAGTTTTGGTCCTTCCAGCCAAATTGATGGCAAAATGTTGCAGAATTTTATATTTTAAGGACAAAATCATTATCCTAAAGAAAGATCTTCAATATCTAAACAAAAGAAAAATCATATTAAGAGAAAAATAATAAGGATTTGTCAATCGTCGATGCTATAAATCTCATAGATCTCTATCTAGTTTCTGTCTGTCTTCCCCATTATTTGCACCGATAAAACGCCTATAAATATGATTTTACAGTGATTTTGTTTAGATAATGAAGACGTTTCATTGAGATGACGATTTTACCCTTAAAATATAAAATTCGACAACATTTCACCGTCAATTTGGCCAGAAGGACCAAAACTGATAAAAATTATAAAGTTAGGGACCAAAATTGAAAAAATTTAAAGTTGTGCACCAAAATTTATAAACTCAAAAGTCGTGGGACCAAAAGTGATACTAATTCTTAAAACTTTATATAGCAATTTTGATTTCTACTCTATTTCATTGCAAGAAATTATTTTTTTCATTAATGAAATAGGGTAGAAATCATCCAAAACATCCACATAAATAACATGTCATCATTTTTTCTAATTTTATTTTTCCATGTCATCAAATTAGATGGGTAACTTGTTAGAAATAGGCTAAAAATGCTAGATGAAAAATTATTAAGAGTATAATGGCTTAGATGGACCATATTTTAGTTCATGGGGCTAGATGAGGTAGTACATGGGCCTATTTGACCCTTTTGCCAAAGAAAAAAGAAGTAAATACTGAAGTAGTATAATGGCATGGTGAACTGTCTGAACTCCAACTCAATTTGGGCACCTCATTCGCCTACGACCCTAACAAATTTAAACACCCTTCCTCCATAATGTACTTTCAAGAACACAACATTTATATATATGATATGATATGTATCGCTAGTATATTATTGTTATCTTTGTATCAAGAGTCTAATTGAATAGAGATTCAAAGCTAAAATTTATTACAGTTAAAAAAGGACAATAAATTTCTAACTGTATGCTGCTGCCATTTTGGATATGTCAACTTAAAACCAAAATCAAACCTTTCTATCTCCACAGCTTCAAACAACTTTGATTGTTACCCACCCAATCATCAACTTTGATTGCTATTCTCATTCTGTTATAATATCCGAATGCCTACTCACCTGAATCTCGCGTTCCACAAAATTGACGGATTCACCAATCATTGCCAAGTTCTCGTTACGGGTGTCATTCATGTTAGCTTCCTTCTGACAGCCTGGGCTGTCATTATCTACGACCACACTGTCTAAAGGAGTCGAGATTTTAGTCTTCCTACGAGCCCGCCTAGAAGCTGTTGATGTTGAACTATCACCGCCTTTTCTTTTATTGCCCGTGCCAAGGAATCCATACGCAAATGCCTCCAATACTTTCGCGCTTGGCCTGTTTCTAGTGCTCTGCCTCCTGCTTGTCATGACCGGTTGCTCATCTGCAATGGCACCGGCGTTTAAGGATTCTAATGTCTCGGAATGCGGGTTAGCCTCACGTGGAGAAGAAGGTTTGGGACCCGAGATTTTATCACATTTATGTAACACATTCATAGTAAGCGATTGATCGGGAGAAGAGCGTTTGGGAACCACGCTAGAGTTCTCGACCCAGTGCCCCGAGGCATGACTGTTCTCACTTAAATTTCTTTCGAAAGTTTTCTCATGGTTGCATCCAGAAGAACCGCCCGACAATGAGCTCTGAGATGGTCCAACAGCGCTTGGACAAATATCTTGGAAGCTCGAGTCATCAAATTTTTCCCCGATCAACTGGTCATCTATTAACACACTTCCAGTATTATGGCTCGAATCTTTGAAGTTGAGAGCAGTAAAGTCAGAGATGGATGCTAAATTAGTCATCTGATGGGGTTTCACATCGGGACTAGATTCCAAATTCACGGATGGCATTGACTGCATAGCTTGGCAGAGATTGGCACTCTTATCACTACTGCTTTCTTCTTCTTTAACCTTTGAACCGGGATCATTAGGCAATTGGTCGTTTAAACTGCTTAATTCTTCCTTAATCATAGAATCGGGACCATTAGGAAGTTCGTTGTGTGAAACATCTACAGCATCATATGGTTCGATTGCATCTCCTTTCACGCTATCTGAACTACTCTCTTCGCTCAGAAGAGCGCACGGAGCAGAAGTCAAAGGGCCAAGAGGCAAACTTCTCAGTTCCCTAACCCTAACTCGTCCTTCTCCAGAATACAAGCTCGTATCTACAACTGTGAATGTCATTGAATGCTGTTTGTAAGTTGAATTTCGGGGCTGGAGGTAAGAATGGCGTCGGGGATTCAATGAAACCTCTTGATCCTCTTCCATCTCGGGATCTATCGAGCCTTTCTCAGTCTGCATTCCGCCATTTTCTCCATTTACTTCAAGCTCAAGAAGGCCGGGTTCTGAGGCAACCTTGTTCAAAACATCAGTAACCGAGTCGAAATAGTGGATTCCTTTCTCTAATCTTCTCGAGAATTTTTTAACACCCGGTACAAGAAACACCAGAGACTGCTTTGAACCAGCATATACAACATCACTGGGCTGCTCGGAGTGCCATCCCCGTGCTAAAAGGCGGGGCCAAACAGCTTCCCAGAAAAGATCATTGGATCGAGCTTTGCTCAGTCGAAAATCACCAGTCAAAAATTTGACGATTTCACTCGATGTAAGAGAAGAGCATGCTTTGCCAATCGGTACTTCAGCACGCACAGGTAAAGAAGGATTAGCTTTTGTCGACTCCAAAGCAGTTCCGGTGAGATCCTTCTTTCCTTTGCCCAGGGCAACAGCTTCTATTAAATTTTTTATGCCGGCCTTGTCTTTCAAAGAGAACACATACTCTTCAAGTGTCATCTTTCCATCTCCAAACAATTTCGAGATCTAAAACAGTCTAAATCAGTAATTGCACAGAAGAAACAAGCGATATGATGCAACAAACTAATTACACGAAAAATGCAAATTACTCTCATGTTGATGAAATGACACATGCTAAAACAACCACAAACTTCAAGAAAGACCTATGCTCTATCGTAATAAAAGATCAAGAAATAACAATTTAATTCCTAATTTTTGGTCTTTAGTTTACACTACTAGAGCTTCTCTGCTTTTTGATCTTTTCATGTTCTTTTTTGTTTTTTAAAGATAGCAAGAATTAAAGCACTAAAAAGAGCATCAGAAGAATACTGAAAATTTAAAAAGGCATCAGCCTGATGTCCAAGAATTTAGTTCTTTCTCTAGATCACAAAAGCAGACATCAACAGAATAGGCCAATCAATTTCCAAACCAAAAAGCCTTTCCTTTCATGAGGACAAGAAGAATTAGATCCCAAAACACATAAAGGAAATATTTTGTGAAAAATAAGGGCACCATAGGCTTTTCAAATTGTTTTAAAACTAATGCATATTAGATATACATGTTTTCAAGTCTAAACATGCATTAACTCACTGGTCTGTCATGAAAATCTTTCGTTAAACATACCAATGCCTATCTTACTGAAGAAACTACAAACAGATGGTTAGTGGTTACGATCATACATTCATGTATGGAACAACCAAATATATCAAGCGAATAGATGATGCTTCACAACTAAGATTTATGCATCAACTTTTTGGACATTCCAAAACAAATGTACGTGCACTGCAATAAGGATGTCAGAAAAGCATTTAAAGAAACTATGAATACGCACTGCACAGAGGATTATGCATAATTTCAATCATAGAATTTCAGGTCAGCTATTTACAGCTACTGGTGCAAAAGACAGCACAGATAGTACCTCAGCCAACATATAAAGGCATTCCTCGGAAACATGGGAAGATAAGCGTGACAAAAGCTCCTGTTGCCTCCAGCCCATGAAAATCCTTTGACCATATATGCACCGCCTCCCTTTTATCTTGCGACAATCTGACCATCTTCGATAGTCTCTAGAACTGTAAAACTTCCCATAGTAGTAGGACAATATATCTCCCGTCTCTTTACTCCCTATAAGCCTTTTAACAAGAGAAAGATTTTTCCCAAAGATATACAAGCCAAGGAGGAAACTAGAATGTTCGATATCGTTCCAATCTTCATTAGGTAACCCTGGAACAAGATAGCAGCCATCCCAACGATCAACATGAGCTTTTTGTCCTGGGAATATGGTCAAGTCACTGTTAATGCTTTCACCTGTAACCACAGAAGGAACATGTTGTAGCCCCTCTGCTTTTTCTCCATTGTCAACAAAATTGCACAAAGAATCAATTTTGATCCCTCCATCAATATTGTCTCGAGTAACCTGCCCCTTGACATTGTTTTCAGATCCATCTCCAATACTTGCAGACACATGATTATCAGAAACTTCCATGAGTTCACCTCTTTTGTCTTTACTTTTATCACATATCCACATGACTGGAATAGGTAAACCCATTGGGTATGAATCTGAAGTGTCTAGTTTGATGCTGCTATTGCACGGTTCACTTGCAAGCTGCCTATAACCACATTTTTTCAAAAGAGGAGGGATTTCTGCCTGATATTCAGTCCCAACTCGAGGAAACAGCTCAGGATCGCCAAAAATATAATTATAGCCAGAAGATTGCTCAGATGGGAAGCAGTCAGTAGATTTATTGATCGCATCCTCCATAATTCTTCAAATTCTACTAAGCCTATCTGCACATAATACAATTCAGCATAATGCATGATATTGATTGAAAAACTGTAAGTAATAAAGCAATCTCAAACTGAAAAGTGATCAACAATAAGATATCCTTATTTAGAATGAAAAAAATATTAGTATATGACACAATAGTTAGATTTGAATAGCTGTTTCTAAAGCTTCAAATAAGTGCCTTTTATTCTGAAACAGTCAATTGCTTTGAGGTAACATAAGTAATGTGAAATTTGTAGTTAAGGTGTCTAAACAAGTAAAGCTCCTAGCTTTGGACTATGAAATGATCGGGTAACCATATATGGAGCAAAACATAAACCAAAAGCAACATTGTTGCATGACCAAATATGTACTTTTTCACACTCTTGTAAACCCACTCACATTTGAATGTATGAACTAGGTTCCTTCTCTTGAAGCTCTAAGCTAAGAATAAATTTACATTCTGAATTAGTCCTTTTAAACCGAGGGAACCTAAGTTAAAAATCCCGACTTTAAAATTTAAAAAGCTGTAATATAATCTCATCTCTAATGTGATCAAAGAGTTTTTTCAACTTGATTTGTAAATTTTCTGAACCCTTAAAACAACAATTTAGCAATAATCTTAAATCCACTTGATTCTTGAAGAGGACACACAAAGATACGCTCTCCCCAATATTAAAAACAGAAAAAAAAAAAAATTATTACTACCTTTTAAAATAAATTCAAAAAAATAAATAACTATTAAAGCTGCACCCACATCCATTGTCAAACCAACACAATAAATTATCGTACAACAACTGAAAGAGAAAGAAATTAAGAAAATAGAACTCGAGAGAGTACCAAAAACTCACACCTAAGCATATGGGTAAGAACAAAATAATGAAGCATTAAGGAAACAAAACCTCCAAGCATTAAGAATAACCCCGCAATCAAAATTCTCAATTAATCGCATAAAATACATTCAATCAGAAGCACTACAAACTTGTAAAGGAAAACAACATGGATGATACATTGTATGCTGGGCAAACAACAAAGCAGAAATACGTGCACGGGACGATAGAGTAACAGAGGAGAAGAGGAAAAAAAAAACAAACAAAATAAAAGGAAAAGAAAAGCCATACACACACAAACTAGAACATGGAAGATCTACTCGCAAAAAGCAAATGGGTTTCAATCTTTACGCTTCAATTGACCTTCCTCGTCAACCAACGGTGTATACAAACAAAAAATATCATGAAAAATAATTCACAGAAAACACAGCAAAAGCATGGAAACAAAGTACCCTTTTTTCATGCTAGAGAGAGATGGAGAAGAAGGAAAAACTTCAGACCTGTTGGTGTGCGAAGCTGCTGGGTTGTGACCCAAAAATATTACGGTGTATGAGTGTATTGAATAATTTGCTCTCCTCCTTTGTATTTGCTGTTCGTCTGAGAAGAAAGAAAGAAAGAAAGGAAGAGCGAAGCGAAGACGATTTAACGCTTTGTTGGGTTGGGATTTATGAGCGTGTGTGGGAGACCACACAGGCTTTGGTGTGTGGGTTCAAAAGCTTTCACCGCTGAAATTCACAGTTTTTTTTTCACTTTTAACCGCAGCTCTACTCTACTATGCTTTCATTCCCTCCCTCCCTCCTTCCTTTTCAAAGTCAAAAAAGGGATAATGCTTAAATAAGTGAATATGTAGATTATCAAAATCAAAAAAAAAAATTACAATTAAATTCTTAAAAGGTTGAAATTTATGTAATTAAATTAATATTAACGTATTTGATTGGTTAATATTTATGTAGTTGTTAATTTGTTAAAAAAATATTTTTAAGTTTTCAAAATAATTTCAAATTAAAATAAGTTTTTTAAAAATCTGCAATTATAATAAGAGCCAATAATATTAGACCCTTAACTGGAACTAAAAAAAATGTTGGTGTAATAGTCTGCTATAACATATTGTACTTTGTGTTCTTCTTATTGTTCTTCTTAGTCTGTTAAATATAATGGGAGTTTAACATTAAATTCTTTAGGCAATTTGTTTCTTTATTGCAGTTTTCAAACAAATTGGCACCAATATTCTATAATACAATTCTGTATAGATTCCTAACATAAAATTAGAATATTGAAGTCTTAATAAGATTTTATAATACGATTTTGTATATATTCCTAACTAAACCATTATTCTACCCAAAACAACAGTATATAAATATTCTGCAACACACCATCTACTTGACATTCTATAGGTATGATTGTCAAAATATTATCATGTTAATTCTATTATTTGTATTTGTACTCATAATGATTACAATTTTAAAAAAAAAAATCAATGATGATATACTCATTATTAATTAATATAACTTCAATATTGTTATGTAAATATATCTATTGTATAATCTGTTCATCTATACTTGTATCCTTGTATGTAATATTGTGGTTATCATTATATTCCTCTATAATCTACACATTTTAGTTACTCCTAACTCCTTAATCTATGGTTTTTGAATTTATGTTCTGGTTCCTATTATATTATTTCATAACATCCTTTATGAACATATTTTCCATGACGCAAGGATATTAGTAATGACAAATGCAGTAAAGTTAATTGATATTGACACACAAATTGTGGGCTAGAGTTGTACAGTTCATGTCATTAAGAAAAACGAACAAAAAACGCTATTGGGACGCCTAAGAAAAAGTATATGTTCATCGTACTTGAGGATGAAACACTAAGTAAATAGTAAAATTTTTCTCCCTTTTTTATTATTATTATTATTATTATTTTATTTTTATCATTATTAGTATTATTATTATTATTATTATGAAGATGCTCTCATTCACCACCAACATCATTGTAAATGCTATATCTAAATGCAAGGAACTCGGGTTCAATCAATAGTGTTTGATAATGATATTAGAATGTATGATATCACTTTACAAACCAACAAATGGTACATCATCTCAAATGTCATTGTCAAACCTGTCCGAACGAACTATAAAGTACTTGATCACAAATACAATTACACATGAATTTTAAATGGTCGGACCGGTGCCCAAACAAGTGACAATGATGACATGTCATTTGCTCCCATGTAAGTGGTTTATTTGTTTCTACTTATTTTAGTTGCAATTTAGCTATTTATAATTTCGTTATTTTTTATTAAAAAATATAAGTATCGAGACTATTTCATTTATTTTTATTAATTTAGCATTTTTTTCTCTCTCATTATTATATGACTACTTTAATCATTTAAGGAACACTAATTTAAAAATACGCATTGGGCATTGGTTTAATCGCGCAACGCGCGTGTGATAACTAGTAATAATAATAAATTCAAAACACCGGAACTCATCCCTGCCTTCGTCTTAGGCCAAAGATGAAGAGTTTCTCTTTGTCTTAGGCGAAAACGGGTTGTTGGGTTCGGATTTTAAAAAAATCAAAATTAGTTTAAAATTTTAATTTTTTAATAAATTAACTTAATAACCAGTGAAATAGGTCAATTTTAGTTTAATTGCATAAATTTAGGTTGTTTAGGAAATATGAATCCCTGTTTGAGGACCCAATAACATATTTACATGTAGTTCGCTGAACTATTTGCCCATTATTTCTATTCTCAATAATAACAGTTTTTTGTCCGCATGGGCAGCTTAACTGGTCAGAGGAGTGAAGTTTAGGAGGAAAGACCACTGATCGAATCTCACCAGTGGTAGTGTGGCGTAGGGTTGTTAGCGAACAGAGCTTTCGGTAAACTACTCGTGTTCGTGTTTGGTAAGCGTTTGTTTATGTTCGTTTATTAAGGTAATACGCGTTCGTTTATGTTCGTTTATTAAGGTAAACGAACATAAATGAACAAATTTTAGAGTCCGGTTCATAAACGAATAGAGTCTGAACAGTTGTAGGCTCGTTTGTTAAGAGCTCGTGAACAAGCTCGTTTGTGTTCGTTTATTAATGTTATGAACAAACTCATTTAGTGTTCGTTAGTTTTGTAGTTGTGTTGTTTGTTTGGTTATTGTTCGTAAACATACATTATTTCTTCGTGAACGTGTTCGCGAATGTTTACAAACACTGATGAACATTTAACAAACGAACACGAACAGAATTTTTAAAAACCTTAACAAACGAACACGAACACTCTAAAATTCTTAACAAAAGAAAATGAACAACCTCTGTTTGTTTATGTTCGGTTCATTAACAGCCATAGTGTGAAGGCAACCTCTCAAAGTGAGGGGGCTCCTTGTGTTCAATTGAGTTACCATGGATTTTTTGTTTCTAATTTTAATCTTCCCTTGAAAAAATAAAAAGACTAATTTGTTTCCTAATAATAATGGGTACTATAATTCATCCCTAAGCAAACTGGAAGGTTTCATTCCTTAAAAATAAGAGTTAATTGCAGCAATGGTCTTCCGACTATGTTTATTTTCTAAAATTAGTCCTCGATTTTTAATTTGGACAATTTAGGTCCCTTGACTTTCAAATTCTTTCCAATGTTGGTCCTTTCGTCAAATTTTGGTTAAGTTGAAGTCAAATGAAGGGGTAAAATTGCCCGTTCACCTGTTTAGTGTATTATTACTCGTATTTCTCCTGTCATATACACTGTATATATGAATATAATCTTAGTCGAAATCTCAATTGAGGCCATATAATCTCAGTCGAATTGATTATATTCATATATATATCGTATAAGACAAGAGAAATACGAGTAATAATACACTAAACAGATGAACTGACAATTTTACCCCTTCATTTGACCTCAACTTAACCAAAATTTGACGAAATGACCAACATTGGAAAAAATTTGAAAATCAAGGGACTTAAATTGTCCAAATTAAAAGTCGGGGACTAATTTTGAAAAATCAATATAGTCGGAGGACCATTGCTGGAATTAACTTTTAAAAATAATCATTACTCTATTTCTTTTATTCTTTTAGCCCATTGGGATTTTGTTGGATGAAGACAATTGATGTTAATTTAATTTTTGTTTTGAAAAATATTTTACATTATTCTTATAATAATAATTTTACATTTTTTTTTTAAAAATGTGATTCCTATTCCCATAGTTACACAAAAAAAAATAGATTAGTTCTCTAAAATCCATTTTGAATACTAAAAGTATTTGATTTCGATTTGGATTCCTATCTTTGAACCAAACGCCACCCTTATGTATCACATATTATTTTCAATCGCATAAAATGTAATATAATATAAGTATTATTTACTTCAAAATTTTAAATTAGTCAAACTCTAAAATTCAAGTTTAGACTATATAAAAGTTAATAACATAGAAAGTCAATTTTCGCAAATTATATGGTGGACCATGGTCCACAATGCATTGTGGACCATGATAATAGCTGATAGTGCAGTTGTGTTAAACGGATACTGCAGTTGTGTTGAAAAGATACTGCAGTTGTGTTGAAAGGAAACTGGAGTTGCACAAAACAGATGTCGTTCATCCGTTCAATACAACTGCAGTATCTGTTCAACACAACTGCAGTATCTTTTTAACACAACTGCAGTATCCGTTCAACACAACTGCAGTATCCGTTCAACACAACTGCAGTTCCAGATGGATGACACGGCCTCTGTTCCGCGCAACTGCAGTTCCCTTTCAACACAACTGCAGTATCCTTTCAACACAACTACAGTATCAGTTCAACACAACTGCAATATCAACCATGACCCACGGTCCATGGTATAACGACTGGTCAATTTTAGCGATTAACATATATTGAATAAATCATTATTTTTTGTTATTCTTTACTATTTGAAGTAATCATAGAGAGGTAGGAATTGTTGTAAATATATATTATTGGTCATTATTCTATGTAAAATTTTTTTTTTTTTTTTCATGTTGTATCACTTGTATGTATATATACTTGTCTTTTGTGAATGAATCGATGGTTCCTGCATTTCTCCTAGTTTCTTTCCCCTTTCTTTTCTTCTCTACTCTTTGTATAATTCTTAAGTATTATTCTAGTAGAATAATTATACAAAATTTCTATGAGAATACACAATAATTTATAACATGTTACATGCACGAGTATTCTACATCAATCCTTGTGAATACATGCCTTGTGGGTTGGGTTTTACGGTGAAGAGTGCAAAAAAAGTGAAGGAGATGAGATAGAGATCTAGGACTACAAGAAGAATTGAGGTTAAGCTGATAGTTGGATTGCACATTTATAAGCAACACGTGGATCATAGTCTCTTCTTTTATCAGGTTACACAGAGATTTGAACCCATGAACCCACGACCGTTGGTATGAGGTTGACTTTGATACCAAATTAAGCATGTGCTCCATCTAAACGTGGACCATAGTCTTTTTTTTATCGGAATACGCAAAGATTTGAACCCATGAACCCATGACCTTTGGTATGAGATTGACTCTGACATCAAATTGAAGCATGTGTTTCATCTAACGTGGACCATAGTCCTTTTTTTTTTTTTTATCATCAAATTACGCGGAGATTCAAACCCATGACCTTTGGCGTGACGTTGATTCTAATACCAAATTAAAGCATGTAGTCTATCTAAATTAAAAATTTGAACTGATAGTTGAATTGCACATTTATGTTTATATATATTACTAATTATCACACACACGTTGCGCGATTAAACCAACGCCCAATGCGTATTTTTAAATTAGTGTTCCTTAATTGGTTAAATTAGTCATATAATAATGAGAGAGAAAAAAATGCTAAATTAATAAAAATCAAATAAATAAGTCATATAATAATGAGAGAGAATAAAATGTTAAATTAATAAAAATCAAATAAATAGTCTCGATGCTTATATATTTTAATAAAACATAACGAAATTGTAAATAACTAAATTATAACTAAAGTAAGTAGAAACAAATAAACCATTTACATGGGAGCAAATGGTGTGTCATCATTGTCACTTGTTTGGACACCGGTCCGACCATTTAAAATTCATGTGTCATTGTATTTGTGATCAAGTACTTTATAGTTCGTCCGGACAGGTTTGGCAATGACATTTGAGATGATGTATCATTTGTTGGTTTGTAAACTGATATCATACATTGCAATGTCATTACTATTGATTGAACTCGACTTCCTTGCATTTAGATATAGCATTTACAATGACGTTGGTGGTGAATGAGAGCATCTTCATAATAATAATAATACTAATAATAATAAAAATATAATAATAATAATAATAATAATAATAATAAGGAAAATTTTTTACTATTTACTTACAGTTTCACCCTCAAGGACGATAAGCATATACTTTTTCTCAGGCGTTCCAATAGCGTTTTTTGTTTTCTTAATGACATGAACTGCACAACTTGAGCCCACAGTTTGTGTGTCAATATCAATTAACTTTACTGTATTTGTCATGACTAATATCCTTTGTGTCATGGGAAATATGTTCATAAAGGATGTTATGAAATAATATAATGTGAACCACAACATAAATTCAAAAGTCATAGATTAGGGAGTTAGGAGTAACTAAAATGTGTAAATTATAGAGGAATATAATAAGAAGCACAACAATACATACAAGGATACAAGTATAGATAAACAGATTATACAATAGATATATTTACATAACAATATTGAAGTTATATTAATTAATAATGAGTATATCATCATTGATTTTTTTTTTATTTAAAAATTGTAATCATTATGAGTACAAATACAAATAATAGAATTAACATGATAATATTTTGACAATCATACTTATAGAATGTCCAGTAGATGGTGTGTTGCAGAATATGATAGGTTTAATTTTGGGTGAATACCAGTGACAAGGGGAGGTGTTTATATACTGTTGTTTTGGGTAAAATAATGGTTTAGTTAGGAATCTATACAAAATTGTATTATAGAATCCTATTAAGACTTCAATATTCTAATTTTAAGTTAGAAATCTATACAGAATTGTATTATAGAATATTACCAATTTGTTTGAAAACTGCAATAAAGAAACAAATTGCCCAAAGAATTTAGTGTTAAACTTCCGTTGTATTTAACTGAAAGAATTTGGTAAAATTATAAATGATTAGGATATTTTAGGAATTTAATTGGATGTTGCACAATAAGAAGAACACAAAGTACAATATGTTATAGCAGACTATTACACCGACATTTTTTAGTTCCAGTTAGGAGTCTAATATTGTTGGCTCTTATTATAAGTGTAGATATATGCTCAATAACGAGGAAATCCTCGGCGGAGGAAGGAGTTGGGACGATTTCCCGTGAAGGAGATGAGATAGAAACTAGAAAGTCAATTTTAGCGAATAACATAAATTGAATAAATAATATTTTTTTGTTATTCTTTACTATTTGAAGTAATCATAAAGAGGTAGGAATATTTTTTAACTACAATTTTGCCTATTTTGTCTGGGGCACCACGATGGGAGGGCATTAGTGTCCAAAATGGAAAAAACATTTATTTTCCACTCTCTTTCGAGTCTTGTTATTTAGATAAATTTATTTGGAATAGAAATTTATAAGGTGATAGATAATGGTGTTGATTTGGTGATGTGGGGAAATATGAATGATCATGGTTTGGTTTGAAATTAGTAGGTTTCGATTTTGAACCGAAAAAGTAAAATAAAATAGAAAAATCTATACTTGGTCATTAAAAAAATAATTTTGATTCTCATTGAAATTTCGATAAGATACGTGGACAACTTAATTGTACGCATCTTAGTAAAATTATGTGTAAGTCCAAAATTATTTTTATTTTTTTTAGTTTGATTTTAAAGTTTATATATTTGATATAATCATTTCTTTAAAAAAATTAATTGTTGAATTTGGACTATTTTAAAAATAGAAAATAGAATTTACGAAAAAAAAAAAAAAGAGTTCAAACCCGTTGCTTAGAACCTTCTTAAAAAGTTCCGCTTTTAGTTTATCATTTTCAGAGCGGTTAACTGACGGTTCAGAACATAATGAAACTGCACGGGAACTGAACCACGGTCGTATCTAGTGAAGTGGTAATGGGATCAATGATAGTGAAGGAAGGTGGATGAATTTTGGCTAATGGTAGAAGCCTAAGCTAGCTAGAGATGTTAATTTGGAGATGGGACATATAAGCTAAGCGCTTTGAATTGGTTGGGAGGATGATGAAGACAACAATGATCAAATAATGTTGAATTGATAGAATATGGAGATGACAATATATGTTATTAATGGTGTTAACGGTGGGGCTTGCAGTAGTGTAGAACGGTACAATGGTGATATTGATGGCAAACAATTGAGTTATAGTGTGAAGGTTGAATTAAGATGGTTAGATGGGGCAGTGATGGTGGCAAAGAAATCAACAATTGTAGCAACAACTTATTAACACAGGGTTAGATTATATGTTTAGTTAGCTTTGAGACTATTGTGGAGCTAAATGTATAGTGGGTTAATTTCTTAAAATAGACTTTTATTGAACTCTTACGAAAAACTTGTGTGAGACCGTCTCACCATGAGTCTGGTCGGGTCGGGTCAAGATGCAGATGTAACACTTATATGCACAAATGTCATACTTATATGCTCAAATGTAATACTAATCAGGAATAAAATTTTTGTTACTTATAACTTATAAGGGTAAATGTAATACTTTTAAGGAAAAAATACAATACTTTTACATTTCGATTTAAAAGTATTACATTTTTCCACAAAAGTATTATATTTGCCCTTATAAGTAAGGGGAACTTGTCAACACTACTTATTATGAAAAATGTATTACTTTTTTTTTAATAAGTAACAAAAATTGTATTCTTGATTAGTGTTATATTTAACCATATTTAAGTAAGATATTTGCACATATAAGTATGACATTTGCATAGGTCTTTGACCCGACCCGATCCGTCTCACAAATAAGGATCCGTGAAACGATCTCACGACCCTTTGTTTATTTAGTTTATAAGTTAAAATAGTTATACTGTAATCTAAATTTGGATTTCTTCCCGTATTATTCTAGGAATTTATTTGTTATATTTTATGGCTTTTGTAGTATTAACTTTACTATTTTGAGTTTTTAAAATTACCGAAGATATCATTTGAAAGAAATTAAATTAAAAAGGCATAAACTGACCTCTTGAATTCTTGATTACCCAAACAAAGTAAAGGACAATATTTAAGAGAATAGGCTAGAGTTCGATACTCAACAACGACAGTGTGAAAATTATATTTAAAGTAGACAAATTCCTTCCCACAATATACTCTGCCGGGTCAGAGCGTGGAGCTCTTGAAGTTGAGAATTCAATCTTTTGAGAAAAGAAGAAGCAATGCGCATACACACTAACATGTATCGTGGGTGTGCATGTTTTTTTTTTTCTTTTTTCTTTTTTGCATAAATTAATTGTTTGACACGTTATCTAACAAGTAATCAAGTGAAGCAGCCAAGCTGGCACCAAACTATATATTTAAGCAATCTGGAACCTTTGTCTATTTTTTAAAAAAAATTATTTTAAGCATAAAACAAGTCAGTTGCATTAAGAACAAAATAACAGCGTGTTTGGTTCGTGGAATAGGTCGGGAATGAAATACCATTCTCGGGAATAGGCCTATTCCACTGTTTGGTTCGTCATTCTATTCCTAGTAATAACATTCCCGGGAATGAGCTATTCCCTTTGTAAGGGGAATAGCCATTCCTAAGGGTCCCCTAGTATTAGCTATTCCCAAGTATTTGGGAATAGCTTTTATACTATAAAACCGAGAATGCCCTTTTATATTATATTATAATTCTTAACAATAATAATAATAATAATTTCTCAACCTATGTGTGTGTGTGTGTAATAATGATGATTATTCAAAATAATAATAATAATAATGATTATGATTATATATGATTATTATTATTATTAATGTTGTTGTTGTTGTTGTTGTTATTATTATTATTATTATTATTATTATTATTATTTTGTATAAGGGTATTTATGTCTTTAAAACCTATTTCATTTCTATTACTTTAACCAACCAAACATCGGAATACAATTCCTAAAGCTTATTCCTTCAGCGAACCAAACAACAAAATACAATTCCTGTGTTATTCCTTACCTATTCCATTCCCAGTGAAATAGTATTCCTATTCCCTCCAAATTCATTCCGTGAACCAAACGTGCTGTAAGTGTGAAATACAAACTGTTGGGATAGACTCTCACGACCCAAGAACAGACGTGGAACTAGTTGTCTGTGCCAGCATCACAGTACGTGAGTCATCTGATTCACTGATCTATTGACATAGTGAATAGACACGTTTCTAATGTCCCTAACAATAGAACGACATTGCTTAATAACTAAACTCACATTCGACATACGAGTAGTCCTAAGAAATTGAATTATAATTAACACAAAAATTTGAACAATCTTTGTCCATTCTTATTAAATAAAGTCAAACGCAATAAATTCACCCCTTGAAGAAAGAATTTATCTTTCACTCTTCAATAAACAATTCCATGTTCTCTTCCTCTTGTAAATATGCCATACATTAAATCTAGTCTTTTTTTCTTTCTAAATTTTCATATTCATAAACATTTTGTTCATATATTTTATTAGATATTGCTATAATGCTATGTCCGTTATAAAATATTAATTCTTAATATTTACTACACCACATGTTATTACGTATTGTATTACTATATAATTTTTTTTTATTTGATTATCATGTGAATTTTTTATTAGCTTGCCATAACATACATAATCAAATTCACACAATTAATGAAAATATTTTATTTTATTTTATTTTTGAGACTATCACATCATAGAGTGAATATTATATAATGATTTTTATTAGTAGGAGAAAGTAACGTTTTTTCATTTGATTTTATTATTGCAATTGGACCAACATTTCTACATGCTTTTAATAATAGGAAATAACAGATATCCAAACAAATTTTATGATTTGTTTAAAAGATAGAAAAGATAAGGAAAAAAGAAAATAAAAATTTCCATTCTTATATTCATACAAAATTTCAATTTTAGTTCATCAATTATTGATGTGAGCATTATTTATACCTTTTAATTTTTCAAGAGATGGTTATTTTGGTATTTTTATGATGTGACAATTTTAATAAATTTTTTTTGTTCCTCAAACTACTAATGGAAACTTGACCGTATTTAGAATTGTGAAATGTGAATTACACTTTTGTAGCTATAATTGCAAACAGAATTCACTACCATCTTATTACAAATTTGAAGGTCAATAATACTCACATCAATAATTAAATAACTGAAATTTGTACGGATCATGTGAGTTCTTTTAGAAATTCTTTAAAATCAAATTTCAATTCACAATTAAAAAGTACATTAGTAAATTAATCATGCATTTGGGAATAAGCTATTACATATACTTACATACACTTTTTTATTTTATTTTTAGTCTATGTTAACGTAATATATTCTAATTAATTTAAAATAAAATGTGATCTATAATTTTTATTATTTATTTATTTTCTTTTATATACTCCATAACATAGTAGTAAAATAAAGATATGTAATAGAAGGGGATTTTCCATTTGGGGATAGATTAAAGAATGAGTATTTAATGCTCCGTATTTTATATTTTATTGGGTAAAAATGTTGAGGTACCATGTCTCAGTATTTGTTGGCAAATTATTCTCTGGACCAGGTTCACCTTTCATACACAATTTATATATTAAATGTTCACAATTTACTTTTTAAAACTAATAATTTTTATATTACCAACACACAATGTTAACATATATGTAATTAATTACATTGTTTTGTATTCACAAGTTTCTTTCAAATATTGGAGTCAATTTCAATACAAAAAATATATAATTTAATTTTTTAAAAATTTAGTATACCTGTTGTTATGTGTTTTGACTTAGAAACACAATTTACATTCTGAAAGTTCGCAATTTCAATACTAAAAATACACAATTTAATGTCATTTAGGACCAGAGTTCACCTTGCAAGGTGGAACGTGATACATGGTATAACAACTAGTATTTGTTTGGGTAAGTTAGTTTTGAGTGCTTATTGGTCCATCATTCATATTTTTCTCAAAACTCAAAGTTGGTCCATTATGGATAATGACATTCTTTGGAGAGGACTTTATGACACTTTTTTGCAGCTTCCTGGAGAGTCCTCATTTAGATATATTTTTGGTGAATGAAGAATTTATTTTTTTTGGGTGATATGTCTATTACGTAGAGATCTTTTTAAAATTAATTTTTTTTCTTCAAAAAGAAAAAGTTTAATTTCCAAGGTCAATTTTTTTTTTTTTTTAAAGAATAGTTTGTCTTAGTCCTGTATGAGTGTAATTAAAGTATATGCAGTCCTGGGCCCAAATATGATCGGCCCAAATTAGAGGATATCAAATTGTCAAAGAGTTAATATTTCTAATGGTCCTTCGAGTATTAAAGTATTAATAGTTGTGGTCTTACACATTTAAACCGATCAGAGACAGCTATTCGAGTTTCAAAAACTGACATCCCGTGATCTGTCGTTAGTCATACCGTAAAATGGGCGTTAAAATGGAGGATAAAATCATCTTTTCTTTAGATTCTCGCCAGAATAGTGACACTAGGAAATATGTTACTATATACTTAATCTATTAACTAAAGGTACATAATATGTATATTGTAGTCTGTAGGTACATAATTTGATAGCATAATTGCAAAAAAAATGTAATATAATTATGCTATTGTTATACATTGCAAATGTGGCCGTGTAGAATATATATATATATATATATATATATATATATATAAGCAATGCCATCTTGTAAAAAGTAAGAACTGATCTTAATCATCGGCGATTAGCGTTCATCAATGATGGAGGGTTTTACTAAAAAATAAAAATACAGGTCAATTTTATAATTTTTAAAAACTTACAGGTTTTCAATATTTATAAGAACCTCGCCTCATTTTTTTTTTCTATTTTTACAGCAACTTTTAATTGCTGATCTATTCATATGGATGGATTAGATCAATCTTCACTTTGTATGTAGGAGTATATTCACACCTGAATCCTCTCTCTCTCTCTCCCCCCCCCCCCCCCCCCCCCCCCCCCCCCCCCCC
>NC_044922.1:25220716-25222072 GCF_003576645.1 Ipomoea triloba
CCCCCCCCCCCCCGCCCATATTGTAAAAAGTAAGAACTGATCTTAGTCGTCGGCGATTAGGGTTCATCAATGATGGAGGGTTTTACTAAAAAAAAAATACAGGTCAATTTCATAATTTTTAAAAACTTACAAGTTTTCAATATTTATAAGAACCTCGCTTTTTTTTTTATTATTTATTTTTACAGCAACTTTTAATTGCTGATCTACCCATATAGATGGATTAGATCAATTTTCACTTTGTATGTAGGAGTATATTCACTTTGCAAGGTGGACCTGAGTCCATGACATAATTTGCCCCCTTACCCTCACCCCCTTTCTAACATCTTCAATCAAATAACCATTAGGACATTTAGACTAATGGTTTTCTTTCTACAATTTCAACAACTAGACTAGGGGTCGAATCTCTGAAAGTCAAAATTAGTCATGGGCCTTTCGACTTGTGCCTTGTATAGCCCATTGTGAATATTGCTTGAACTCAAATCTCGTGAAATATTATTACTCGTACATGGGGTGCCTTGTATCTGTATAGCCCATTGGCCTTTTGACTTGTGCCTTGTATAGCCCATTGTGAATATTGCTTGAACTCAAATCTCGTGAAATATTATTACTATTTTTTACTCGTACAGAGGGTGTGTATTTTTTCTTCCAAAACCCCTATAATGTTACTCTTCATCAAAATAGAATAACATATATAAAATCACGTACTTATTCCATATGATCAAAAGATTAAAATAGCCTTTTAAGTTTTGAAAATTGAAGCTATAAAAAAGTACTCCGTAGTATTTTTCAATAGTGGAGATAGCCGGTTAATTTCAAGGTTTGTTTGATTAATAGGTTTATCTATCAGGAATATTTATTGTTTAGTTGACAGATCTTTAGATCACTACTATGGATTTTGATTACCTCCTTAATTGCAAAATCCATTCTCTAATAAAATAACAGCACGTTTGGTTCACGGAATGAATTTTGAGGTAATAGGAATGCTATTCCATAAGGAATGGAATAGGCAAGGAATAGAATATGAATTGTATTCTATTGTTTGGTTCACGGAAGGAATAGACTTTAGGAATTATATTACAGTGTTTGGTTGGTTTAAGGAATAGAAATGAAATATGTTTTAAAAGGCATAAATACCCTCATAAAATATGTAGTTGTAGTAGTAGTAGTAGTAGTAGTAATAATAATAATAATAATAATAATAATAANTTACAGTGATTTTGTTTAGATAATGAAGACGTTTCATTGAGATGACGATTTTACCCTTAAAATATAAAATTCGACAACATTTCACCGTCAATTTGGCCAGAAGGACCAAAACTGATAAAAATTATAAAGTTAGGGACCAAAATTGAAAAA
>NC_044922.1:25251614-25261465 GCF_003576645.1 Ipomoea triloba
CCCCCCCCCCCCCGCCCATATTGTAAAAAGTAAGAACTGATCTTAGTCGTCGGCGATTAGGGTTCATCAATGATGGAGGGTTTTACTAAAAAAAAAATACAGGTCAATTTCATAATTTTTAAAAACTTACAAGTTTTCAATATTTATAAGAACCTCGCTTTTTTTTTTATTATTTATTTTTACAGCAACTTTTAATTGCTGATCTACCCATATAGATGGATTAGATCAATTTTCACTTTGTATGTAGGAGTATATTCACTTTGCAAGGTGGACCTGAGTCCATGACATAATTTGCCCCCTTACCCTCACCCCCTTTCTAACATCTTCAATCAAATAACCATTAGGACATTTAGACTAATGGTTTTCTTTCTACAATTTCAACAACTAGACTAGGGGTCGAATCTCTGAAAGTCAAAATTAGTCATGGGCCTTTCGACTTGTGCCTTGTATAGCCCATTGTGAATATTGCTTGAACTCAAATCTCGTGAAATATTATTACTCGTACATGGGGTGCCTTGTATCTGTATAGCCCATTGGCCTTTTGACTTGTGCCTTGTATAGCCCATTGTGAATATTGCTTGAACTCAAATCTCGTGAAATATTATTACTATTTTTTACTCGTACAGAGGGTGTGTATTTTTTCTTCCAAAACCCCTATAATGTTACTCTTCATCAAAATAGAATAACATATATAAAATCACGTACTTATTCCATATGATCAAAAGATTAAAATAGCCTTTTAAGTTTTGAAAATTGAAGCTATAAAAAAGTACTCCGTAGTATTTTTCAATAGTGGAGATAGCCGGTTAATTTCAAGGTTTGTTTGATTAATAGGTTTATCTATCAGGAATATTTATTGTTTAGTTGACAGATCTTTAGATCACTACTATGGATTTTGATTACCTCCTTAATTGCAAAATCCATTCTCTAATAAAATAACAGCACGTTTGGTTCACGGAATGAATTTTGAGGTAATAGGAATGCTATTCCATAAGGAATGGAATAGGCAAGGAATAGAATATGAATTGTATTCTATTGTTTGGTTCACGGAAGGAATAGACTTTAGGAATTATATTACAGTGTTTGGTTGGTTTAAGGAATAGAAATGAAATATGTTTTAAAAGGCATAAATACCCTCATAAAATATGTAGTTGTAGTAGTAGTAGTAGTAGTAGTAATAATAATAATAATAATAATAATAATAATAATAATAATAATAATAATAATAATAATAATAATAATAATAATAATAATAATAATAATAATATTCATATTCATATTCATATTCATATTCTAATTACATAGAGTTTATATCCACATCGTATAGCCTATAAGGACATTCATGTTATTATTAATATTATTATGTAATAATAAAATAAAACTTATAATAATATCAATAACAATAATAAAAAAGAATAATAATAATAATAATAATAATAATAATAATAATAATACAAAACAAAATTATATATAAAATAATTTTTTTAAAAACACAAATGAGAGTTTTTGATCCCACATCGGTAACTCAGGAAGATAAGCTCATTTGAGCTCCTCTATATAAGAGAAACATTTCCTCTCTTTTGAAATTAACAACAGCATGAGGAAGCCTTAAAGAGCCAAAAGCTCCTTCGTTTAAGGAGCTTTAATTGCTATTAGTTACAAGTTTTTTTTTTTTTTAAATAATATAGCAGCGTTTTAGGAAATGGAAGATCTTTAGATCACTACCTAGGAAATGGAAGATCTTTAGATCACTACCTAGGGGGGCCTAGGAATCTCTATTCCCCTTGCAAGGGGAATAGGCAAGGGGAATAGGTCATTCCCAGGAACACTGTTCCTAGGAATAGAAAGTTTTACCAAACAGCGGAATAGGCCTATTACTGGGAATGCTATTTCATTCCAAGCCTATTTCGCGAAGCAAACATGCCATAAGGGTTTCACCCCCTTTCTACTCCGCTCCCCCAACTATTAATAATTATTCGCATTCCACCCTCTACTACTAAACATGTAAAATACTTTTATCAAAACTTATTACCATTACCAAGTATTTGATACCCATTCCAATTTCGATTCTCATGTGCGAACCAAACCCACCTTCTTAACTATTGTGTTTCTCACTTTTGGTTCTTCATTTGTGAAAATATTAGTGTCACTTTTAATCCCTGTTATCCATTTGAAAAAGGGGACGTGACACACCTTCAATAGCTACAAATCAAATTTAGTTGATTTTTTATTTTGTTTTTAATAAAACACAATAGTAAAAAGGATACGGTTGAAATTAAGTTCGGTAATGAAATCTACTAATTATCAAACATATTAAAATTTGAACTTGTATCTGTCACTATTTGGCACTAATAACGAGTACTATTTTGCACTAATCTATACTACCTTGCCTGCCATCCTGCAGCATCATCTATTGAAGTACCGTTAAGCCTTCCTCAATTGTGAATTTTTGCGAGGTGTGATTAGAAAAAAGAATATGATAGAAAAGATAAAAAAGAAAATAAAAATAAAATAAAAGTTGATATATATATAAATAAAGAATAAAGTAGACTGCTGATAACGCGCCCAGCAGGAAGATCCCACTCCACTGCAAAATTCAAAAACTGCTAGGAAGAACATAACCTTACTGCAAAAGCCCTCAGGCGGGTCCTACTCCACTACAAAATACCCTCATTTGCAGGAAAGTCTGCCATTGTTGATCTCTCTCTTCCAAGGTGGCCAAAATCTCCTTAAAAACCGTGACAAAGTGACTAATGGGGATGGCCTTACACTTGATAAATAGTACTCCCTCCGTCCCATTTTATGTGTCTGGTTCAGTTAACGAGACTTGACTGAAGTTATTTTAATTCAAATTTTCATAATATTAGGTTTAGTATTAATATACAAAATTTATATATTTAGAAACTATACTAAAAGTACTATTAAACACAAAAAATCAAATTTAAAAATAAGTAAATTATAATAAAGAAAATAAACAAAGAAGGAAGAGTTTGTTTGACCAATGAATAGTAAGTAGGATAGATAAAATGGGACAGGGGGAGTATGAGTGTATATTTGGTTCATAGATTTACACACAAAAAATGAGAATCAAAATCATAGTTATTGTTTGGTTGACAACTTTTTAAAACACCATTATAAAATTCGATTACCCCTTAAATTAAAAACTCCATTCCCTAATTAAAAATGAGTATCATTTCATCTTATCTCGGCCTCCTCATATGTCACCTCATCGCTACATCCCTCATATTTTTGTTTTGATTTTTTTTTTCATTTTGGTGCTTTGGATATTATTAATTAATTAATATATAAAAAAAATATAATAAATATATACACATACATATATGTTGTGTATATATATTAAATTTCCATATTCAATGCATGAACAATGACCTTTTTATTTTTTTTATTATTTCATTTTTCTTCCTTATTTTTTATTCCATTCTTCAAAAAGTAGAGTATAATAGTATTGAGTTTTATAATTATTAAAAGATTTGAATCCAATAGTAGGATAACAAAAGTATGTAAACAAACATGATAATGTGTATCAAAATTCATAGCGAGGTACAAAAGTCCCCAACTAGACACTACCTTAATTAATAGGTTTTGGGTGCTCACGACACAATATGATGACACGGTAACTCGATCAAAGCCGATTAGACATCTTAATATAATTTTTTTTTTAAGTTTAGAAGATTTTTTTTAATATGCAATTATAGTAAAAATATTCAACTCTTAACACGCCATAATATTAATAAAATGATAAAACAATATCTTAAAAAAATCATAAATACTGAATATTAACAAGTTAAATGAGTTCAAACGGTTAAGCCAATTGACCCCTTAAATATGAGTTTTAATGGATCAAAATCCATTAATGATCCAAGACATGTTAAGACTAACCACCAATTTATTATTTTCGTGTCTAATTTTGTGTCATGTTAATGCATGAGTCATTTCACAGATTGCCAGCTCTAAGTATCCTACATCATACCTAAATCATGTAGTATCCTTTTTAAGCATAATCCACATGTCCTTAAGGCTTGAGAGGGACAACTTTAAACTTCTTTTAGAAACAAAATGATATGCACTAAAACTGGCAAATCCCATAAACCTACTTAATTAGTAGTAGGTTATCTAACAAGTTGAAAGGGTTTCCACTTAATCCCAAAGCAGACTATTTTTTTAGGCTTTGTTGACGGCATGCTCCCTGCCAGAAGTACCACGTGGCACGTGCATTTGGTCCACAATTAACTTTCAAATTAATAATATAATATTTAAGGCACAAAGTACTGCAACTTATTGACAGCATTAGAGGTTAATTACCCAAGAAATTTAAAAGGGAAAGGCTATCTAGCTGAAGGGGGACCATTTGATCCATAATTGATGAAGGTAAGATAGATGACTTTTATAAAGCTCTTATTAATTAGGGTTAAGAATTTTTCCTCGAGTCCATCCTAATGGCCTTGAACATATCTAGCAAAGATTGACCTAACTTGCACCATCAATAAACATTTGTTTCTCTAATGTCCCACGCGCACTCAGATTGATAAGTGTTATATGCTTTCAGAATCTCGACAATATCACGCTATGTAAAAATTATGTGTATATATAATATGTAATGGAGGACACACACATATTAAAGAGATTCTTATGTATACATCATGAAACATAAAAAGCATGTATAGAGTATCACTTTAGTACATCTATTTAGAGAGGAGGTTTAGGTAATGAAACTAAACACCCAAGAAACCAAGAGAGCAATATAATGTGTCTTTGTCGGACAAGAAAATTTTCAATGTTTATGTTCTTCTAAATACTACCTACTGAACCAGTGATTTTCAACGTTTCTGTTCTTCCAAATACTGCTTACTGAATCAGTGATTTTCTGCGTTTTTTCAAATACTGTCTACTGAAAACAGTGATTTTCTGCGTTTTTCCAAATACTGCCTACTGAAATGAAACCAGTGATTTTCTGGGTTTTTCCAAATACTGCCTACTGAAATGAAACCAGTGACTTTTTGTGTTTTTCCAAATACTGCCTATTGAAACTAGTGATTTTTTGTGTTTTTCTAAATACTGCCTACTGAGCCAGATTTTCTGCGTTTCTGTATATAGAAACATATATGGTTGATAACATAATGCAAGGGTTTGAATACAGGTCCACCGGAGCAGGGTGTTCCGGTACCGACGGCGAGGATAGAGTGATGAAGGAGCAAGATCGGCTACTGCCGATAGCAAACGTGGGGAGGATTATGAAGAAGATTCTCCCCCCTAACGCGAAGATCTCAAAAGAGGCGAAACTCACCATGCAAGAATGCGTTTCAGAGTTCATTAGCTTCGTGACCGGAGAGGCGTCGGATAAGTGCCAGAAGGAGAAGCGGAAAACGGTGAACGGCGACGACGTTTGTTGGGCGCTGGGGAGTTTAGGGTTCGACGATTATGCGGCGCCGTTGAAGAGGTATCTGCATAGGTACAGAGAGATGGAAGGAGAAAGGGCGAATCAAAGTAAGAGTGTTGCAGGTGAAAGGGAAGAAGAGAAGGAAGGTGCACCAATCCAATTTTTGCCCTACAGCTTTCCCAACCAACAATTTCATCAAGTGATTAATATTGACTAATTTTTGTTTAATTGTCTACTATATATATATATATATATATATATATATATATATATATATATACACGTGGGCATATAGTGACTCTCATATATGGGAAGTCATGAGATTGAACTTACTCTTTTTATGTATGGACAGATACTACAATATAATAGAGTCAATGATCCATCTTTTACTTTTAATTATCAAATTTAAAATAGATTTTTTTGAAAAGTATATTTGAAACGGTAACAGAGGTACCATATATAGTAATTGGCAAATCGATATTATTTGATTTGAAGTATAAGAAATATATCCGTTCAAATCCTCTATTATAAAATTATAACTAGAGGTAATATATATTTTTTAAAAGAGAAACATTTCTAATTGTGAAGACTAAATATAATCTTATTGATCTTCAACTCATGAACTCAGGTGACAAAAGATAATAATTGTTGCCCAACTAAGTTGGTCAGGCGTACAATTGATTTGATAATCAGTTTTATTTTTAGTGAAAATTGTTTGTTAGTCTTCTTGATTTGAGCCGATTAGTTATGTACCACTTTGGCTGGTTTACATTATTGTAAATCAAAAAGATAATAATTGTTGATATTGACAAATTCAGCCCAAATACCGGATCTTAATTGGCAAATAAAAGAATAAAGATTGTGTTATAAGTATGGATATTACTTTACTGAATAATTTGGATGAAGCTTTTTGAGTGTCCAAAAATAAATAATTCCAAAGTGGGCAATATTACACTACTGTAATTAGGCACGAGCCTACCAGGGTTGTTTTCGGCAATTTATATCGTGGGCCTTCATCCTATATATAGAATTTAATTTCATAAGGTACTGATGGGTAAATACCCCAAGGGACTACTGTAGAAATACAATGTATATAGTCCATGTATTATTGTACCCCTAAAAGGTCGGGTGTCCCTTAGGAATTGTTAAAGGGCAAGTGACCTTTGAGAAATATTATATTCCCGAAGGGTCAGGTCCTATTCCTATATAAAGGACCTGACCCTTCACTGTAATGGCATCCTTTGATCCTGGCCTCTCGACCCTCTCTCTCTTGTTCACTATGGGGTTCTTGGTTCTTCTCCAGGGAGGAATCCATGGCTTTCATTTTCAATCATACACACTCCATACACTACATCATACACAATCAAACACACGTGGTGTAAATCCGTACCCCCGTTTACATTTACACCATCATTGGCGCCGTCTGTGGGGAATGCGACGAAATGCCGTGTTCCTCTAATCAACCGGATGGTATTCACCATCCTCATCACCGTCAACAATAACTTCATCAACCAGTTCCAGCGACACACAATAACTTCATCAGCCAGTTCCATCGGCGTCGCTGACGCGTCAACTGCCGCCGATTTTTACCCGGCCGGAGTCGCTGCTGCCACCGTTGGAGAAGAGTTCCACCATGCCACCGTCGACCACTGCCTTGACGTGCAACCTCCAGCGGCCGGTTTACGTTTTTTCCTCCAACGTACATCCTCCGGCCACACGCCCTTTCCTCTTCCCTTGCCTCGCCACTCTCACGCGAAAACTTCCAGTCTCCAGTCATGCACTCCGAATCCAGTTGTCGGATCCAGNTGAATGTGACTTTTCAGGTATAATGGCCTATAGTGGGGAACAACTTTTGTTTGATAGCCAATTTCTCTCTCCTACTTTTTCTAAACCATTATTCTTCAATGGTCAGAATGTGCCCTTCTCTCAATCTCTCCCTTTAACTATTTTGGCCTCATTCTATATATTATACTCCACATTACCCAACTACCCATAACATTTATATTTATATAATATATAATGGTTTATATATTATATATAGGGATATTTTCTCCATATACTTCTACTGCTATGTTCCCGTGTAAAAGATGGCAAGGAAATAAAAAATAAAAAAGGGGTGGAAAAGAAATTGAGTGATTTGAGTGTGTTTCATGGGAAAGAGAGAGTGACAAAAACAAAAGTGGCGAAAAAAAAAAATAAAAAAAAAATAAAAAGGTGGCGGAAATAAAAAAAATGGTGGAGGAAAATGGCAACTCACTTTCATAACAACAACTGATTAACGTTGGAGACGCACGCCACAACCACCGCGACTGCCATAGAAGTGCTCCACCATGCCGCCATGCCACCAGCAAAGCTTCCGTCTCCACTGTCGTCTCTCTCTCACTCGCTCATGGCCACCGCCACCGCCACAGCACCTCACCACTGGTCGTCGCCGGCCATTATCGCGACTACAAAAGCCGCGAACTCGCCGCCGTTCGCACAACACCGCAGCAACGACTTCCACATCCAACCGCCGCTCCGCCATTGCCAGTCCCAGATCTAAACCGTCAGCATCTCCGGTCACCACCACCCGCCGCGAATGTCGCCTCCAAGCTCAGAAAATACGTTGGCTCAAGGAACACCCGATCCAACAAACCGCCGGAAAGAGATGCGGTCGCCGGTGACGTCTCTTTCTCTCCGGCAAAGAAGACAGCGAAGAAGAAGATGATGAAGCTGGTTTCTTCTTTCTTCTTCTTAATCCATATAATATTATTATGTATTATTATTATTATAATGTAAAAAAAAATGTATGGGCCTATGGGGTAGCACGGCTACCCCATGTGATTTTCATAGAGTGGGGGACTTTGTCCCCCACATTGCATTTTTATATATATTTAAAAAAAAAAAAAAAGGAAATAGGACAGCCACTTTCGGCTATCCTATTAAAAAAAAATAAAAAAAAAATCCCTTAATGTGTTCCTATTATTGGATTAACGAAGATTTCACCAAGAATCAAGACTATTGAAGATGAAGACTCCAAATGAAGGTGGAGATTATTGAAGATGAAGACTTCAACGAAGATCAAGAAGTTGAAGATGAAGATTGTAGTCCCTTATTAGAAATGATAGATTTTTGTATCCTAATTTCTTTGTAAGGAGACTCTTGTAAAACTCTCCGACTCTTCCGATTGAGGTTTGACCGACCTGCACGGATTTGTCCGGTTGAGTATGTTGTATGCCCATGCTTCGTCATGGCACTTGTAAAAAAAAAAAAAAAAAAAAACTCTCCGACCCTTCCGTTTGGGGTTTGGCCGACCTGCACGGATTTGTTTGGTTGAGTGTGCCCATGCCTCGTCATGGCACTTGGAAAAATCTCCGGCTCTTCCGTTTGGGGTTTGATCAACCTGCACGGATTTACCCGGTTGATTGTGCACATGCCTCGTCATGGCACTTGAAAAAGGACCATTGTGGTCGCAAAAGGGCCATTGTGGTCGCAAAAAAATAAATAAAATCCCGCGCTCCCGCGATGAGACCAAAATGGTCGCCCAAATACCGGCTTGGTGAAAAAGATGCCGTTGGCACAAAGAAAAAAGGACCATTGTGGTCGCAAAAAAAAAATAATTATAAAAATCCCGCTCCTTAGCTATGAGACCCCTGTGGTCGTCAAAGCACCAGCTCGGTAAAAAAGATGCCTTTGGCACAAAAAATCTTGCGCAATATAGTGGCTTTGGGTGCCCGCACAGCCCCAAAGTGGTGCATTAAGGTATCCCTCGGAGTGAGGGTTCATTTTTAGTTATAGAAGTGGAGTTAGGAACTAACTTAGAATTTGCATATCAGGATAGGCATGCATTACATGCATATTTGCATTTTTTATCTTATTTTTTGCAGGATTTCTAAAAAGCTCACGGGATATGAAGAATCACTAGGGGACATGAAGAATCACTCGAGATTCAACCTAGAAAAGCTGATCAAGCTGCATAAAACCAAGACAGCCCCCTTTATAGTCTTTAAATGATTACGCCTTTTTGGTTGTACTCTTTTTCCCTTAGCTAGGTTTTTTCCCATAGGGTTTTTCTTAGTCTAAGGTTTTTAACGAGGCAACCAGCGTAAATCACGCCCCTCATGCTCAACTCAGACTTGAGGGGTTCATCACAGACTATTAAGGCATTCAGACCGGGGAGACTTTGCTTGTAACAAGTTGGCCGCCCGGAGCACATTTTACTTCTCGAACCTGACGACTCTCGCAGATTCAAGAAGTGGGGGACTTGTGTGTTGGTCCCAAGGGGATGGGGTACAAGTCTAGAGGGGGGGGTGAATAGACTTGTATAAGATTTTGCAAATCTTTTCGACCTCTCGTGTGTATTGAACTTAGGATGTTTAGGTTCGATACCTCACGAGGTGAAGACAAAGTTTTATGCGCAGCGGAAATATTATCCCCTTTTTGTTAGCACGAGTTTGGGTTAGTTCGAGAGGTG
>NC_044922.1:25263512-25282467 GCF_003576645.1 Ipomoea triloba
TCACTAGATGGATAGAGTCTTCCTTTCTCCATCCGTGAGTTCCTAACTATGTGGATCTCAGACCTTCCATATTTGCCTTGAGGTGCATTATATGGAGTGTAGCTCTTTTTGTACTTGGAATGGCCTTGCGAGAGATAGCAAGGTGATCTCTCGATATTGTTTACCCGGCCATTCTTCGTAGCTTTCCTATACTTTCCATTGCTGGTGTATAGGGACGGTTTATGAATAGCTACTCTGGTCTTTTCTGTTGGTCCTTTATGACCTTTATTTGGTTTGGGTTGAGATCCTCCATTTCTTGAAGTTCCCAAACCATTGGTCTGTTTATCTCTCGAGAGATGGTCTTGATGGAACCCTAGACCGGTTCTATCACTTGTAGGTCTGTGATCAACCACCATTTTCTCCATAGCTTTGGAGGAATTAGTGTATGATGCTATGACCTTTCGAAGATTAAGCTCTCTCGTCTCTCGAGCTTTGCACTCTTCAGATAGTAGGATTACTTTGGCTTCTAACTCACTTACTTTGAGAGTCAGCTCCAAATTCTCTTTCGAGACGTTCTTAAGCATATCTCTTTCAGCAGTTAGCTTGCTGTTTTCATCCATCACTCTAGCATGAGTGCTATTGGCGATGTTAAGGTTCCTTCTGAGCGATTCCAACATCTCGAAGGGGTCCTCATCGCTTTTAAATGAAGTACAACGAGAGGTAGAAGTAGAGCAGCGAGATGTAGGAGTAGAGGTTACCTCGTTGTCAATGGCCATTAGGCATTGATTCTCCTCTTCCTCGGTGTATAAGCAGATGAGCCCCCTCTCATCCTCTGAGCTGCTGCTGCTTTCGCTGGAGCTCGACGTCTCGGACTCCTCGATTGTCCTCTCGAATTCTTCAGCAACAAGCGCCTTCCTGCGCTGATACGTCTTTGATGATCCTTTGAAGCCACCTTGTGTTGGCTTCTCCCTGGATTCCTCTATTCTCTTGGAATCCTTGCCTTCTTGGCCCTGATGCTTGCTTACTAGTGGGTAAGGGCATTCGGCCTTGAAATGTCCCGGTCTTCTACAGTTGTAGCATAGACCCTGATTTTCCTCCTCCGTCCTTCTGGATGGATATCTCTCATTTTTCCTTCTTGAGGAGGAAGGTGAACTTTTGTTGCTCTCCTGGTTCATCTTCATGTATTTCCTGAACTTTCTCACAAAGAGAGCAAACTGTTCGTCAGACATAACATTCATAGGATTAGAGTCTGACCTTGAAGATGTGGATGGTTGCTCAGCAACAAGTGCTACGTTTCGTCGATCCACAATGTCCTCATCTCTTGGGAACATCTCGAACTCGAAGGCTTTGAGATCCCGGAAGAGTTTGTCTGTTGTGGTTTCCTTCAGATCTCGGTGATCTCTCATCGTGATCACCTTTACTTCCCACTCCTTAGTGAGGCCACGTAAGACCTTCAGGTTCAGCTCCTTTTGTGGGATCTCCTTTTCAAGGTCACTGATCTCGGTTGTGAGCTTCATGAACCGAGACTCCATGCTGTCGATGCTCTCTCCTGGCTTCATCTTGAAGTCTTCGAACTTCTTCATGGCCACGGTGAGCTTGTTTTCCTTTTCCTGTTCGTCACCTTCACCAATTAACATCAAAGTATCCCATACCTCTTTTGCCGTTTTGCACTTCCTCACTTTTGGGAAGATGGTTTCGTCTATAGCTCTGAAGAGAATATCCTTGGCAATATTGTCCAGGTTGTTTCTCTTCCTATCATCACTGGTCCATTCTTCCCTAGGTTTTGGGATGTACTTTGGTGTTTCTTGGGTTTGAACTGCAGCAGTATTAACCATTAGGATCTTGACTGGTCCAGAAGTTATAACCTCGGCCATCTCATCATGGAGGGCTGATAAGTACGCAAGCATGCGTGTTTTCCAGTCGTCAAACCTGCTAAGATCAAAGAGAAGATGTCTCGACAACATGCTGTCCATATTGAAAAATTATCTCGTGCTTTGAAAATATTTAAGAAGATTTTTCAAAGAAGGATCTCTAGGCAATATAAACAAAGGTTTATATCGATCAGAGAACTTGCTCTGATACCAATTGTTGGTCCCAAGGGGATGGGGTACAAGTCTAGGGGGGGGGGTGAATAGACTTGTATAAGATTTTGCAAATCTTTTCGACCTCTCGTGTGTATTGAACTTAGGATGTTTAGGTTCGATACCTCACGAGGTGAAGACAAAGTTTTATGCGCAGCGGAAATATTATCCCCTTTTTGTTAGCACGAGTTTGGGTTAGTTCGAGAGGTGTGATTATATGCAGTGCAATCGAGAAGTTAGCGAGAGATAAAAACAGAAAGTAAATGCAAGAGAGATTTTTAAGTGGTTCGGCCAACCCGCCTACTTCCACTCTTCTTCCAGAAACTCCCTGGAAGGATTGCACTAAAAACTTCCCTTTCTAGTACAATAACGAGCGCTTGAGCTTTGATCACCAAGCCCGCCTCAAGCCTCAGGTTTTTCGCCCCGCTTCCAGTTACTCCACCTCTCGAGCACTTGACCTTTGATCACCAAGCCCGCGTCAAGCCTCAGGTTTCTTTCGCTCGGACAGCAGCCAGGTTACTCCGCCTCTCCTCAGGTTTTTCTCCCCGCTTCCAGTTACTCCACCTCTCGAGCACTTGACCTTTGATCACCAAGCCCGCGTCAAGCCTCAGGTTTCTTTCGCTCGGACAGCAGCCAGGTTACTCCGCCTCTCCTCAGGTTTTTCTCCCCGCTTCCAGTTACTCCACCTCTCGAGCACTTGACCTTTGATCACCAAGCCCGCGTCAAGCCTCAGGTTTCTTTCGCTCGGACAGCAGCCAGGTTACTCCGCCTCTCCTCAGGTTTTTCTCCCCGCTTCCAGTTACTCCACCTCTCGAGCACTTGACCTTTGATCACCAAGCCCGCGTCAAGCCTCAGGTTTCTTTCGCTCGGACAGCAGCCAGGTTACTCCGCCTCTCCTCAGGTTTTTCTCCCCGCTTCCAGTTACTCCACCTCTCGAGCACTTGACCTTTGATCACCAAGCCCGCGTCAAGCCTCAGGTTTCTTTCGCTCGGACAGCAGCCAGGTTACTCCGCCTCTCCTCAGGTTTTTCTCCCCGCTTCCAGTTACTCCACCTCTCGAGCACTTGACCTTTGATCACCAAGCCCGCGTCAAGCCTCAGGTTTCTTTCGCTCGGACAGCAGCCAGGATACTCCACCTCCCTTGCTTAATCCAAAGCAAGACGTTGTTGATAGTCACAGTTGAATGTAACAATCTCCAATCTGACCACAAGCTATCGTTGAATCAACTTTGATGTAGAGCAGCTTTTGGTCACCTTCTGGATGTATGACAGTTTAGCTTTGTAACTCTCTTCGAACACTAAGATGTGTTCTCTCGCTGTATTGAATATCAGGATGATATTCCAAGTTAAGCACTTTGCACTTGAACGTTTTTATCAGACACCTCTTGTTAACCTCTTGACCTCTTTCACAACACTACTTTTGTCTTCTGTGTCTTTACGTCCTTATATATGAGAGTAGAAGAATAGTTCCGTTGGAGGGAAAACTATTCCGTTTGAAATTGGTCTCCCACGCCGAACATGGGTCTTTGCACAATTTCAGCATTTTTCATGGAGTAGTGGTCTTGTAACTTGAGCCTTTTGTTTTGTAGTGAATATTCCATATTCCACTTTCTTGAGCTCATGTTTCACTTGCTTCTTTTGGATAAAGTTACTCTTTTTATGTTCCCATCATTCCTTGTTTGGGGAATCTGACCACTTCAGGATTGGTGCACTTCTTGACCGTTTGTGGTGGAGGTCTGACGTGTCATCCACTTCCGTCCATTTTGAAACCTCCCGCTCAGCACCTCTTCAATATTTTATCTCCATGATATTCTTCTTCTCCAAACTTAGAGTATTTTATCTGCACCTGTTGACTAACATTCAGCCTCTTGGAGAAGTGCCGTTTTATCGAGACCATAAAAGATGTCTCGACCACTTGATGTTTCAATCCCATGTATCGAGAGGTCTATCTCTCGAATATTCTTTACGTCTCAAACTCGATAGGTATATCGAGAGGTCCTTACCTCTCGAACTTGGCTTGTGTCTCGAGACTTAGTTGATGTCTCGTAGACCCTTATTCCTCCAGAGTTGTCTCGTGCCTGCTTCTGATCTATCTGTTTGCTTACAACACGAAAACTTCTAAGTTGTTCAAACAAGTTTACCTTAAGCTTAAATATTTCCCGAGTTGAGCTCAAATTACCCGGTTGTATTTTCGCTCTTAGTTTACTTATCGAACTTACATTGTTTTGCCTATGTATCGAGACTTGGGGATTCTTACTTAACAGTTGGTATCATCAAAACCTATTACATGATGTTCCTAACATTGTGATGGGTAAATACCCCAAGGGACTACTGTAGAAATACAATGTATATAGTCCATGTATTATTGTACCCCTAAAAGGTCGGGTGTCCCTTAGGAATTGTTAAAGGGCAAGTGACCTTTGGGAAATATTATATTCCCGAAGGGTCAGGTCCTATTCCTATATAAAGGACCTGACCCTCCACTGTAATGGCATCCTTTGATCCTGGCCTCTCGACCCTCTCTCTCTTGTTCACTATGGGGTTCTTGGTTCTTCTCCAGGGAGGAATCCATGGCTTTCCTTCTCAATCATACACACTCCATACACTACATCATACACAATCAAACACACGTGGTGTAAATCCGTACCCCCGTTTACATTTACACCATCAGGTACAAAATTTATATTCACAATGCACAGAATTATATAATTGAAAACATATAAACACTTAGGGGGCGTTTGGTTAACGGATTGTTAGATTACTTTAGGGAATGTTAGATTGTTGGGAATGTTAGATAACTGGGAATGCTAGATTCCTGTGTTTGGTTTAAAATTGAACTAGGTAAATAAGACAACGGAAATAAGATAAATTGATTAAAATGTCAAAAGCTCAATATTAGGAATAAGATAAGGGAATGTGATATTACCTAAGAAATTGGGGTGTATCTCACATTCCCTTCCAATAGCTAAAAACTTCATCGGGAAGTTATCTTACATTCCCTGGGAATCTTACATAACTTGAACCAAACATGGGAATCTTATATTACCAAGCAAATATAACCTTAGTTATCTTATATAACTTGAACCAAACGCCCCCTTAACATAATACACATACACATAAACATGATATTTTAAAATAAGTACACACAAAGCATGCCTATTATGTTATGAATTTATGTGTCTTCATCTATATAATTATGTATATTATGAATTTCAATTCCATAATGTGTATGTGTATTATGTTAAGTGTTTATGTGTCCTCATCTATATAATTCAATATATTATGAACATGAAGTCTGTACCTTATGAAATCAAAATTTGTATATTAGACCATGACCCACGATATAACTTTTGGGTTGTTTTAAATTAAAGACTTTATAAACTTTTATTAACTTTTATAGATTTTAATAAGAGTTAATACCACAAATGGTCCTCAAACTATTGGGGTAGTACTTCTTTTAGTCCTCGACTTTCAATTCGACCACAAATGGTCCTCTGACTTTTATTTTTGACCACAAATAGTCTTCTGTTAAAATTTCTGTTAAATAGGTGTTAAATCTAGGGGTAATATCGTCAAATTGATTAATATTATTATGATTACTTCTTTTTGATAATTATATGACAACATAATTAATTTCAAGCATTAATAAACATTAAGTTAATAAATATAAAAACAAAATGGACATGACAAATTACATAAATGAACAAATTAAATAAAAATCCATGATTAATGTCCGCAATTTGTAATTGATTAATTATATTAATTCAACGGTGACGGCCTTCAGTTATGTCCCAAACAAAATGTTTGATCGATTAATGAAGAGTGAAAACTATTAATATCGACCATGTATGAACAACCATGAAAATAATGGAAGCAAGGTTTTTGAAAAAAAAAAATTCCATTTTAATCTGTTGGTTAAATTAAAACAGATAGCTCTAATATTAAATCTTCATTTTGTACGCATAATTATGAGATATAAGGTGCATTATTTTTTTATTTAGGAGTATTTATATTTGTTAATTGTTTCAATTATGCTTGTTGGTGAAAAATTCTAAACATTTTTGTTTTATGACCATTATATATATCAATTTGATGATAATATCCCTAGATTTAACACATATTTAACAGAAATTTTAATGGAGGACTATTTGTGGTCAAAAATGAAAGTCAAGGGACCATTTGTGGTCGAATTGAAAGTCAAGGACTAAACGGAGTACTACCCCAATAGTCAGAGGACCATTTGTGGTATTAACTCTTTTAATAAATTTTAAATACTTTCACCAAAATCCATTTGGTTAAGGAATATATGACAACCAGATAACCAAATAACTCCGTGCAGTAGTTAAGCTTGCTTAACTTACAAGATGGGTGATCTACATTCTGGAAAGTAAACAAAGGAGGATATGACAACCAGATAACTAAAAGGCTCCGTAGTTAAGCTTGCTTGACTTACAAGATGGATGACCTACTGGAAAGTGGGCATAGTACAACGCTGAGATCCATCACACCTTTAATTTGATTAATATAATCAATAGTGTTGCGGATGTGCTTTTATATACTAGTTACACTCTAATCTAGTAATGAGAACTATCAACAATACAATCGCTTAATTCCTTCTTTGCTTACTCTAATATTCATAATTAATTTCCCGGTAACATTTCTTATGAATGTGTGTGTGTGTGTTTAATTGAATTATTATTTTAAAGGATTATTATGGTTGATTGAAAGTAATATGAAATATCAATTTTAAAGTTATGGGTTTGAATTTTTTTTTTTATGTAAACGAATTTTTTTTTTAACTCTATTAAAAAAAATTATACTAAGAGCCGCTTCTAACATTGAGCTCTAGATAGGCGCCAGACATGTTCACCCTCAGGCCGAGCCTGATCATTATCAAATTGTATAAGAGGCATGCACTTGTGTGATGTTCTTGGGATCTTCCATATTTGTTGTAGGATAATTTTGTTTGAAATATTAAAACAATATGTAAGAACACTTGATTTAATATATTCTAAATGTCAACTACTATTTAGTGTAATGACACATCTGTTAAACTATATAAGAGGCACTTGTGTGATGTTTTTATTGGGATCTTCCATATTTTTTGTAGGATAATTTTGTTTGAAATGATAAAACAATATGCCAGAACACTTGATTTAATATATGTTAAATGCTTACTATGTAGTGTAGTATCACATTTGTTACCATTCCAAATAAATTTTAATTTTAATTAAATTATAAAAGTAATATTAAGATTATAATTAAGTTTTTTTTTCGTGCAACAGAAGGATCAAAGGCCCTAGATTATCTAACCCTCCTAGTTGGCACACTTTGTGCGTCCCGGACTAAGAGGTCCTTGAGCTAGTCTGGAGGTTCCTCGATCCTCGTTGTCCCCCACCTGTAAACATGGCATAGATTCGTGAGAAAGTTAATATGCTGATTCCCCTCCCCAATATGTGAGTCACTCGAGTGTTTTCGACCTGTCTAAGTAGCGCTCTGCAATCCAAGAGTAATACCCACACTACCAAATCCACATTCGAAGTCCTGTCACTGCTTTGACCCCATATCCATCTCGACTTAGACCCCTTTCCACCCTTTTTCTTGGATCAACTTGAATCATTCCCTGAGGCCCCACAACTCTGCTACGGAGGTAGACGTTGTCCCAACACTACCACAAAAAATCCTTTTAACATCGATTATTTTGGGCATGTCGATTATTTTTCAACGTAGTTCTAGCCGACATAATAAATAAATTATACGACATCAGTTTTTTTTAAAAAGTACATACGACGTAGGTTTTTAGAAAAAAAAAAATTGACGTCGTATCTATTTTTAATTTTTAAATAAAGAAATACGACGCCGAACTTTAAAAAAAAAAAATTGACGGTGTATCATATTTTTTAAAAAAAAGATATAACATCGGTTTTTATAAAATCGACGTCATATATATTTTTAAATTAAAAAAATATATATAATTTAATATAAAACTAAAATTAAAGTTCATCATAATATTTAATATAATACACAATAATTTGACAAAAATACAAAAATTATCACCCATTATAACAGATAATTCGAAATAATTTAAAAATATTTATAACAATTCACACAAACTTTAAAACATAATCCGAAATAAATTAAAAATATTATATATTTTCAAATCATAATAATTTACAAATTAAAATAATACTTCAAACAAATTATAAAAAAAAATAAAAATTATGAAGTCTAAGCAGCGCTCTGCAAGTAACAACCCCGCTACCAAATCCACATCCGAAGTCCCTGTCACTGCTTTGACCACCAGGCCACTTCCATGTCCAACTCGACCTAGACCCCTTTCCACCCTTTTTCTCTGACCAACCTGAACCATTCTTTGAGGCCCCATAGCTCTGATATGAAGGTAGACGTTGTTCCAATCTTGATTGTGAACCGATTAAGTATTAATATAGTTAGATATATTATTAAAATATATTAATTTAATCGAATTCACAATATTGATTTCATTTTAAAGTCCAAATATGTCTCTAATTTAATTATTGAGACCATAAAAGCAAGATAAGGAGCTTCATTTTTATTTATATAGTGATACGAGTAGCAGAGGACCACATAAATATACATCACACACATTAATATACCAGAAATTGAATGATATATTTGGAGCTCTAATAACATATACGCATGTTATAGTTCATATGTCATCCCCACCTTGAGCATTCTCTTCTGCGGAATATCAAACACTTTGTAACTCTGCCTTAAATTCCTCTTCAAAAAGTTGTAAACATAATTAATCAACAACTTATTAGCTATCCCAGCTCCCTTCCCTGCAACCACTTCTTGCTCCCCCACCAAATGCACCACCCCACTGCGCCACGCCCTATCCACCACCTCAATGTCTCTCTGTGACAATCCCTCCACATCTTCTCCCTTGCTGTTGCTGATCTCTCCCGACCTCTCATCGCCTTCTTTGTTGTTGGTTAGTGCCCGAAACACGATATCATCTCTCACAAACTCCTTTAACCTCTCCACCAACAGCCTCTCGAACGGCTCCTCCTCGTTCCGCACGTCCGTGTACCCGTACCTGACCACGCACCGGAAAACGCACATTTCGCGCGGCTCGACGCGGCGGAACAGAAACCGCTCTTCCACGGGGACTTTGCTGATGGGGAGGGACTTTATGGAGACGAAAACCAGAACGGAATGAAGGGCCGGGACGTTTTCCACATAGTGTTTGAAAATTGGGGGAATTCCATGAACTAGTTCAGAGTAAAAGACCGCTAGACCAGGGAGACGGCAAGAATTTGTTTTAGTGAGTATCTCCATAACCTTGTCTGAGGAAACTTTGTTGTCCAGCTCGAAATAGTATTTCTTTCGGTACACCATGTTCCAGGTGAACATGATGAACATGAGAAACAGGGCAAATGCCAGGGGAAGATACCCGCCTTGATCGAACTTGTACAGGACTGAGCTTAGGTAGAGCAGCTCGACTGAGCCGATTACCAAGACGTAGAGGATTACCAGGAAGATATTGGTTTTCCAAATCATGATCATTATCAAGACTAGCAGTGTGGATGTTAGTGTCATCACGAAAACCACGGCGATGCCGTAGGCATTGCCGATTCGGGCGGTGGTTCTGAAGCCGAGAGTGACAGCAACGCAGGCTACCATGAGAAGGTAATTGACCTCGGGGATGTAAACTTGTCCCTCGTATTTGGCGGAGGTATGGACGATCTTGACACGAGGAAAGCAGCCTAGAGAGAGGGATTGCTGGATGATAGAAAATGTGCCAGAAATCATGGCCTGACTCGCAATAATTGCAGCCGCCACAGCTACCCCAAACATTGGCCAGTATACAGATTCTGCATATATATGTATATATGTTACTGTTGGATTTTTGGAAGAGTACCAATGTAGCATAGACAGACATACAAATTAAATGGCATATTGTTATTGTTCGAGGACAGGTGAAAGATAAGTCTAGCATCAAGTGGCTAGTGTATTGTTGGGAGAAGACCTGAATGCCAAGTCTAGTGCTGAGTAACTATAAGATTATTGGGTGGAGGTCTGAAGGGCCAAATCCAACACCATGTGGCCAGAAGATTGTTGGGTGGAGCCCTTTTGGCCAAGTCTGACACCTTGTTTCTAAAAAATGTGGCTGTATAAGGAAATTAAGTTGTGTTATCACTGCAAACTGTAACTTTTGGTGTAATGATAAGTTTTTTATTTTAACAAGTGATATTTGAATTGTGCATTCGCTACTAACTATAGCTTTTGGTGCCGTGCTAAAAGCTTAATCCTGATAGTCACGCTAATTAGTATATATATATACTCACTTGGTATTGATTTGTAAAAGGTGTCAGAAACTAAGTCCTTGTGATTCCGAAGGAAAGCAGCCTGTCCAGTGTAGGCTAAGATAAGGGCAGGATAGGTTACACTACACATGCTGATTTGTATGGACCGGACACTGAAATGACCAACATCCGCAAACAGCGCCTCAGTTCCTACAACCACAAATTAACATTAAAAACTCTTCGAATTCAAACCATACTAAAAGATTGAATTCAGTCAATTACTAAACAACTAATTCACCTGTTATAGCGAGAACGACGCCACCCAAAGAAATCCAAGCATCTTTCTTGTTCCTCCGGAAGTAATCAACAATGTACTTGGGATTAACGGCTTTAAGGACAGTGTGGTCATGCTTGGCTAAGTTGTACACTCCGATCATGGCTATGGAAAAAAACCATAGGCAAATTATGGGGGCGAAGCTGTAGCCAACTTTGTCAGTTCCAAACCTTTGAATCATGAACAGAAACACTAAGATTGCAACCGAAATCCAGACCACGGTATCTGCGTGCATTCACATCTCAGCTTTATAAATAGTGGTAAAGTAACATTTTTAATTCTATATATATATATATGTGTGTGTGTGTGTAAATTAATGCACACATGTATATGTATGTATTTATACTTTGTTTAATAAGCAACCCCGGCCCACCAGTTAATAAAATAGAAGCTAAGTATAGTTGGACTGTTAATAGGGATTACCTTCGTTAAGTTTAGAAGTTGCTTCCTTCAAGCCTCCCACCGCTGACAGAACTGTCCACACAAGTTGAAAATTCTTATTACTTGCCAAGATCAACATTATATAGTGATTTAGTAATTAGGTCCTTAACTTTTTAAAAGGTGCAATTAAACTTATAAACATGTTATTTTGGAGTATTGAAATCCTAAAATTGGTTGGTGACCTATAATTGCAGGTCCTAAGGTTCTGACAATCCTCTGGCCAACTCCGGTGGCCGTCTGACCAATTTCCGACAAGATTCCGAAGGCAAACACTAGTGACCGTTCGCTGGTGTTTGCTCCTAGAATCTCGTCGAAAATTGATAAGAGGGTCGCCAAAGTTGGCCAAAGAGTCGCCGGAATCCTAGTGACCTACAATTACAAGTGACAAACCAGTTTTTGGACTTGAATATTCTAACATAGCATGTTTATGGTTTTACTTGTACCTTTTGAGAATTTAAGGGCCTAATTGACTCTTGAATAAAATTTATGGGCTTATTTGACTTTTCCACAATAATAACAATAACAATAACAACAATTCCAACAATAATAATAATAATAATACCTGAAATACAAGGAGTAAGGACACCGTCGCCGATTACCATAGAAGTGCCAAGCATGGTGGCAAAGAGCAAGATGAATTTGGCTACAGTGCTGTTTTCAAGATTGGACTTGAGCTTAGAAGCTAAACGAACACGATGATTAGGCAACTCAAGTTTGAACGTCGACACATCTCCATCTTCTGCCTCTTGGCTTGGGATTAACCCCACTTTCGCATATCGGCATATCAAAGAATACATTGCAAACGTCCCACCTTCATATTATTTTTTCCAAAAACAAAAAAGAAATATCAAAATGTGATTTCTTTTTAATTTATGTACTATAGGTAAGAATTGAAATGGTACATATTCTAGTCACACCGTTTGGTTTATGCATTAATTAATTGAGCAAAAAAAAGTAACTTTAAATTTCAAATTTGTTGTAGCATTTCTAAATTTAGTTCTAGATAATTGTTTTTTTTTCCTTTAACACCTCAAACCATCATATTTTGGACATTTTTTATCCTTCCGATAGACTTTTTTCGGTAAAATCTTATTTTAGGAAAGAGTATTTCCTAATGACAAAGAAGATGCTTCTTTCTTCTTCTTCTTCTTTTTTTTTTTCTTTTTTCTGTTTTGCTCCTACAACTATAGTAGATGATTCACATGCAAAATCAATCATGGACTAAAATAATAGCGGTCAGACTGAAGCCGATTGAATAGCGACATCTTGAACTTTCCAACTGCATTGTAAAATGATTCCCCAGCAAGCACCTAGAGGATAGAAGTCCTCACGTACTTGGTATCGTCATTGACGAATGGCGATTTGGGGCCGGGTTTAAGAAGATGAAGACAAGAACCGGGTGAAAGAGATGGTGCAATCCACGGTTGAAGAGACAAAAATAAAAAATAAAAAAATCTAGCGCCGCGAAAATCAAAATAATTTATTTAACCAATAATTAGTCAACACGTGAGGAATATGCCGAAGTATATGTGAGTTAAATTCAAAAAATTTCTCTTTTATTTTTTGTTTTTTCCGATCTGTAGAAAAATGCTAATAGGTGCTCCGATTCATCCAGCTGACAATTCATAACTTCGAGTCTATATAAAATACTCCGTAGTAGTTAACTATTGATTTTGTTTTCCAATAGAAGGACAACATAAAATTAAAGAATCTTTGGACCATATGCAACTAGCAGACAAGTACCTTATTTTTCGTCAATAATAATGCGCCAAATTCCTCGCTAATTACGACCTTTATATTTATGTTGACATATAACATATTCCTAGTAAGTGCGTAATTGCGTATAATGACAAAAAATGTACAATTTTGATTGAGTATTCAAATCAAAATATTATTATTTTAATCAAAACATCGTTTAAACCAATTAAGCCATGCCACTAAAACCAATATGCATCCTCCCCCAAGTAAATACACACCCTACTAGATTACAAACTTGACTTGATTATATTTTATTGGAAATAATGTTATGCCTCGTAATTAGGTACAGAAAACACTTATTTTTAATGTATTAAAAAGAAAATTGCACTTTTCGAACTAAGTAATAGATTAATCGTAGAATTCGTCATTGAGTGTTGGCCATGTTCACTTTTCATCACTGAGTTACATTAAAATTACAAATTTCGTCCATAATGTTTTATTAGTACAAGGATGAAAAGTGCAACGTCAGTTATAACTTAGTGACGAAAAAATGAGTATGACCAACACTTAGAGACGAATTTTACAATAACCTTATAACTCATAAATGAAAAGTGCAATTTTCCCTTTATATGGATCAAGATTTTATTGAGAAATTTGACTAGTCTATTTTTTGTTTATAAATCTCAAAATATTAGGCACATATACATTATAATTTCAATTAATCAACACATATCTCCCATAAAAAATAAAAAATAATAAAAAAAACACCTAAAGAAGTCTGAAAACAAATTGCTCATATAAGAACTTTATTACAATTATTTTTAGTGCGATATAAACCCATATGCACCCTCCCCAAGTAAATACATACCTAGCTAGGTTACAAACATGATTTAATTATATTTTATTGGAAATAATGTCATGGCCTGTAACTATGTACAGACAACTAATTAACACTTATATTTTACCATTAAATGGACCAAGATTTTAAAAGATAAATTTGACAAGTCGTCTTTTTTTTTTTTCTTAAATCTCAAAATAGTGGGCACATATACGTTATAATTAATTTCAATTAGTCTGCATGTATCTCCTATAAAATCAAAAAAAAAAAAAATCTAGAGAAAGTTTGAAAACAAATTGCCACCTTGTGGTCTAGTGACATCTGGTTTACCCTCTTACATAAAAGGGAGTGGGTTCGTGGATTCGAGCCTCAATGGAGCTCTTTGTGCTTTAGAGAGTAGTACTCAAAAAAAAAAGATTTTACTAAAATTATTTTCAGCTAGATTTAAAACAATAATCAAATTCAAGATTCTTACTAATTGTATGGCAATTCATCTACTTTTTTTTTTGGAAAGCAACGAAATGAAATATATTATAATGAAACGGAAAACAAAGGAAGAATAAATTAAAAATCTGGGGGATACCATCCCAATCAGATTGAAAACTAATTGCTCTTGTCAAGGTCTGATTGAATAAAATATTTAACAAGATTCCAAATTTTAATAAACTTTTTAAGGTTTAAATTAGACTATGTTTGCAATATCCTTTATCTCTAACGTTATATATAGTAAAAGAATTGAAAAAGAAGTTTGTTATAATTTATATTTGTGATCCGAGATCGGATTAGGTAAAATAGTAGTAATACGTACCATCTCCATTGTCGTTGGCACGAAGAACAATGAAGACGTATTTGATGAGTGGGATGAGAGTGATGGTGTAGTAGATCAAAGACAGGACACCTAGGATGTCATCATCGTTTTTGATCGGATTGGTGAAGGTGCTGGAGTACACATACAAAGGTGAGGTTCCGATGTCTCCATACACCACTCCTATGCTCTGGAAAGCTAGTTGCAACACCACAGACCACCCCAACCCCTGCATGTATATATGTAAAAACATATCAATATATATATATAACATCACCAAGATTCAAATTCCTTCTGAATTAAAACCGGGTATCTCAGTGATGGATCACTTGATTTAAAGATTGACCTTAGAGGCGTGATGGTGATTCTGTCGACCTTTAAACTTGTTGGACTCGAGGTCCAGCGAGTCCAGTCGTTTCAACTTGTACCAAGAATTATTCCTGCTCTGAAGCGGGGTGGATGAAATTTGGGAAGAAATTTCGTCCGTGGTTGGCTCTATGGCACTGCTCTCACTCTCATCATGGAGGGTTGGCTCAACAACACTAGACATTTTTTTTTGTCTGAGGAGAATTGAATTGTAAGGGAAATTTTACACTAGCATATATATATGTATATATGTGCAGATAGATCAGAGAGAGTTTTGGTTATAAAGGAGAAATACAAAATATAGGGTGAGAAAGTGCAGGGAAAGCAGGAGGGGAAGATACGTAGTTATAGGCGGCAGGAGGTGAGGGGAAGATGCATGTAAATGCAATGGTTCTTTGTATTTGGGTGGGCACGTGCACGCGTTAATTCAAAACTCTCGCCATCATCTATTATTGTTTTTCAATGTCCCATTTTTTAGGGATAACTGTAAATTAAAGTGTAAATGCTTGGTCTTCACTCTTCACTACATCCTTTCTCACACCTCTCTCACACGGTGTGATAAATTAAAGTAACACCGTACCCCCTTCAATTTTTTACCATTTTATGTATCTAATTCAAAGTTAATTATTTACACAATTCTATTTTTCCTACTATTTTGATTAGTTTTTTTTTTTTGGTAAATCCACCGGATCTTTCTCCGTCTGTCTAACGGTCTGGGTCCACCCGCACTCGTTCCGGGAGGCACAGGAGCTAGTCTATGGGGAATCAACGCTTGTGGGAATCGAACACGGGCTCTCCCGAAATTCCTCCCCACAAAAGTTTGATTAGTATTACTATACAAAATTTATACATTTAAAAATTACATTAAAAGTACAATTAAACACACAAAAAAATCCGATTTAAACTTGTATGAAAATATTAAAGAAAATAAGTAAGAAAAAAAAAGGAGATAATTTGACCCTTGAATAATAAATGAGACAAAGGAAGCATTTATTTTAGTGAAAGTATAATACGGAGCTAGTAGGTTTTTTTTTTTTTTAACCAGTCAATAAGTATTATATTTTCATTAAAGAATATTATATTTTCACTAATATTTTCATCTCCAACCAGAGACGGAGTAATGGTCTTCATCTCTAGGCTGAAAATCAACAAAAAGGTTCTTCGTCTCCAAGCGAGGATGCGAAGAATAGTTCTATGTCATATTTGAACCATTTTTTCCAAGTTTCCTATATATACTTCTTATTGCACTAGTACATAAATGACATTTAACGTCAGTTTTTAGAGTATTTAACATCAGTTAAAAGGAGACGTTATATAAATAGACATTGTACAACAAACATACGACGTCGATTAAATAAAAATCAACATCGTATATTTTTAAAATTTATTTAAAATGACATACAACGCGGATTATTTATTAAATAACCAACATTGTACATTTTAAAAAAAAAAAATTATACCACGTCAATTTTTTGATAAAACCAACGTCGTATATTTTTATTTAAAATAAATAAATATAATAACCGACGTTGTATATTAGTTTATTTTTAAAATTTTTCAATAATATACCACGTCAGTTTTTAACTACAAACCGACGTGATAAGATAATTTAATAAATAAATAAATACGACGTCGTTTATACACTTAACCGACATCGTATGCATTTAAATTTATATTTTTTCATAACGATTCCACGTCAATTTTTTTTAACAAATTGACGTGTTATATTTATTTATTTTTAAATTCAAAATTTAAAATAATAATTCATGAAATAATATACACAAAAACTTATCAAGTTCAGAATATATACCTAATAATTCATAAAATTCGAAATACATTAATAATTAATTTCATATATAATAAAATAATTATTGTCAACTCCAAAAGTTCTAAATTTGAAATAAAATTCAAAAAATATACAAAAACTCACAATGTAAGTGGTGGGGAAAGTGCGGCGGTGAGGATGTCGGTGGTTGGTTCGACAGAGAAGAGAAGAGGAGGAGAGGGGTGTGGGGTTGTGCGGCGCACTGTAACGTTGTGAAATGAGGTGAAGGGTTTTAAAAAAAAACCTACGACATCGGGTTATTCTCGGTCGCAGGATAATTTTTTATTATTATTAACCGATAGGACTTCAGTTATTAAAAAAAAAATCAACGTCGTATCAGATCATCATTTTTTTTTCGCACGAAAACGATGGTGTTTCTCATTTTAATATTATAATTATTTTTTAATATGTTATAATAAATAAATAAACAAATAATAACTATATATGATGTTGGTTTTCATAAAAACAGACATTGTATATGAAATATAAAAAATAAATAAATAAAAACACTTTTTGTATATGTGATTTCTGTAGTAGTGTTGGCAAAATTATTTGTACCCAAAAACAAAAAAATTCTAAATCTTTCTACTCCTACATAGTGTAATTCTCTCTAGTTTTTACCAACTCTCTGAAAAATTTCTTGTGTTCCTTCCTTGTTCAATTCATTGAACAATATATTCGGGTGTTGAATATACAATTATAAATAATTGTATCCATGAAAACTGATGCTCCAACGTTCTAGCATTCTTGGAATTAAGTAAATCAATTTTAAAGAAAATGTGTATTAAATATCTTAGATTAACCGTGATGTAAAGCTCTTAAGTCTTAAGACCCCTTCCTTTTAAGAAATCTACTGTGGGATTTTTTTAGAAATTATATTTATTGAAAAGTATACAGGATTTTTAAGAAATTTATTTCACTTATATTTATTGAAAATTCCTATAGTTTTGCAAGTATTGCAAAGCTCTTAAGACCCATCCCTTAAAAAAAATTGTTAAATGTTGTGGTTGCTTCTATACTTTTGTTATTATATTATATAAGTTTAAAATAAAATAATATTTAATAAAAAATCTATTTATATTAAATTAAAGATATATATTTTCTATTTGAATATTTATGTAATTTATGTATTTGAATTTTTTAAAATTTTAATGATATCAATATTTTAAAATTTTAATTAATTTTATTTTCCATAATTTTAGTTTTACATTTCAAATTTTTACATAATACAAATTATTTGATCTCAAAATTTTTATTATTTTTATTTTTAAGATTTGTAAGTAATTTATATGTTGATATAAGAGAATAATTGTGAAAAAAAAATATTTATTGTTAATGAAAGAAAATAATTTTTTTAAAGGTGTTTTGAAAATAGAATCAGTTTTGAAAATAAATTTTAATGATATGCCAAAGACCTTGTGGTCAAGTAACATCCGGTGTCTCGATTAACACTCCCACATGGATGATGGAAGTGGGTTCGAGCCTTAGTGGAGTCAATTGTTGACTAGTTGTGCTTTAGTAGGTCCTACATTGTAACAGAGTCAATAGTACTAAAAAAAAATTTTTTTTAATGATATAAATGTTGAGAAAATAATCTTCTAAAATAGATAATTATAAGTATGGCAATATAACAATAGAAGAATGAGAAAATATTGTAGGAGATGCGATTGAAAAAACTCCTAAGCCTAAAATAAAGTGGGAGTGCAGGCCCCATTTGGGGATGTTTTTCCTCCTTAAAAGCCCCTAAAAGTGTGGAACTTTCAAATCGGAGATTTACTGTTTTTGTACACAAGATGACAAGAAGATGGAAAGAAAAGGATATTTTTCCACACACAAAAAAAAAAAAAAATAAATAAAAAAAATCACGTGCGTGTTAGGTTCCGTCACGTGTGACATTTGTGCACTTTTATGCCGAAAAGTCAAATGTATCACAAGCGTGGTCCAGTCAGCCGTGATTTTAATTTGTATGTTATGACATTATTAGCTCGTGATTGGATACCATGAGGCAATAAGGGTGCTTTTAATTTAGATCTTTAATTATTTCTTAATTTTATATTTTTTAAGAATCTTATATTATTATTCTCAAAAAAAAAAATCTTATATTATTTTAAAAATCCCAAAAACTAAATATGAAAATATTAATTTTTCAAATAATATAAAATTTTTGAGCATGCATATAATCTGAACTAAGAACTAATATGTAAATCCAAGAATCATTGTAACTAAATTGATAAATTAAACATTTTAATTTTAACATTCTTTAATTATTAATTCACATCATATATATAATTATCCCGTCCCA
>NC_044922.1:25289897-25301950 GCF_003576645.1 Ipomoea triloba
GAGAGAGAGACCGATGATAGTGATGGCTCCAGCGGTAGTGGGAGGGGTGGAGGCTGGAGTCATTTACGGACGTCGAAGAGCAGACGAGCTAAGCAGGGCCGTTCCTATAGTTTTATAGGCCCGGGGCAAGTGGAAAAAAAAAAGGCCACATATTAAATTTAGAAGTTAACATAAATTTTTATAAGTGAATTTTAAATATTATATATGAGTACAAAAATACTAATGTCAATTAATACACCTGTATAGTCAATAGAATCCGATAAGCAATAGAAACCGTTGGGTAGCAATCTGCAACTTTGACAAACTCAAGAATCTCGATTGCGGACATCAACTTGTCTGGCAAAGTCACCTGTAACACTTTTAATTCAGAAAAAAAGATCATTTGAATCTACATCTGACACATTGTTATGAGAAAAAGTAAATGCAAAATTATTACAACATTCCATTAATTCATCATTATCTAATGACTTCAATTTTTTTGAATCATATAAGAATCCAAAAATATTTTCAAATGTGTTCAATTGTTCAAATCTAGTATTCAATGAAGCAATTGCCATATCCACAACAATTAGAAAATAATTAACTCTAAAAGATTCCTCAGGTGATTGCATTTCCTCCTCATAATCATTTTCATCAAATTGTTTTTTCCTAATAATACGACGTTTAATTGGAAATGTAGGCTCTATGTTCATCTCACATGCAATACTTTTGGCAATATTTATACTAGAAACAAACCCTTCATTTCTATACTTCTCAAAAAAATCTATTACACCTTTAATTTGATTTTTAGTAGTTTCAATGCACATAGATTTTGTTTGCAACCTTTTACTTACCATGTTAATAGCAAATAAAATTTCATACCAAATAACAATTCCAAGTAAAAATTCAAAACTCTCAAGTGCACTAACCAAGCTTTCCGCTTCACTCTTTGATTTGGCATCATCACAAGATTCACATAATTCTAACAAAGCCAACCTTATTTGAGGAGCTTGAAATCTAATAGCTTTGACACTTTTTATTCGACTCTCCCATCGTGTATTGCATAAAGATTTTACAGTTAAGTTTGACACATTATCAAGTAAAACCTTCCAAGTGGAAGGTCAATAAAAATTAAAATAAAATTGATCTTAACAAAAAAAAAAGGAACAAAAGCACCTGTTTGAACTTGAGAATCAATTAATCAAAAATCTTTATCTTGCCCTAACCGGTTAACATGTGCCTTCAATCCCTGCATAAATAAATAAATAAACACATTACAAAACTTACAAAATAAAATCAATCTTCATATATTAAACCTAATAAAATTACAATTTCATTCCTAATTCCTAACAGTATAGGCAGTACAAGCAGCTTCAGAGATGTTTTACAAGCAGGCAAAGAAAACAAACCAATGCTGTACAATTTTATAAACAAATGAGGAATTGTGAAGTGGAGAGGGGTGATGATGATCCACAGATTGGAGTTGTGTTAGTGTCAAGTATCAAGTCTCACAAATTGTGTTTATACATAATACATTGTCTGTGTGCTTGAATTTATTTGATTGGCTTGTAATGGGGTCTTAAGGCAAAGAAAGATACATTAACTGGTATTGACACATTAAAATTGTTACTGTCATTTTCTATTCTACATAGAAAGGCTGTTTGGAATTTAAAAAAAAAAAAAAAAAAACAGTATAGGCAGTACTTAAACCTAATAACATTACAATTTCATTCCTAATTCCTAACAGTATAGACAGTACACAATTATCACAAATTCACAATTGCAGCATTCGGGATTCTTAATTCCTAAAACCAGCAGGCAGCAGTATTCGGCATTCCTAATTCCTAATAGCAGCAGTATTCCTAATTCCTAAATCCTAATAGGCTAATAGCAACAGTATTCCTATTCACAATTGCAGGCTTGAAACAGTTTACATTCCTAATTCCTAATTGCAATTCACAAATTAAAATTACACATTTGCACACAATATCATTAATTAGGAAGCCAGAATTGCAAAATTAATAGAATACTATTACGAGCAAAAGAAAAATTTATAACCTGATAATTAGGTGATAAGGCTTAGGCGAAGGCCGAAGGGCTGGACTTGAAGTGTGAAGACTGAAGAGTGAAGACCTTGTGGTTCAGACGTTCAGTGGTTCAGTGGTTGCTACTTGCTATGGAGGATTTGTAGTTTGTAGACAGGATCGGTGAGTCTGTGAGTGTGGATGGTGAATCGTGAATGGTGGATTGGTGGATTTGCTGTTTGTTCCTGAGCTTTTATTGACGCCATTTTTACCGTTGAGAAGGCCGGGTGAAGGTGCAACGGCGAGTCGATGGCGACGCTTGGACTCTTGAGCGGTGTGGGCGGTGGGTGCGAGACCAAGAGTTTGGCCGTCTTCTGGACTCCTCCTCGCTTTCTCGCAGAGTGCGTCTTCATCAATATTCAGATAACAATAAAAGCAAAAGAAAATTTTAATATAATATATATCATATATATATATATATAGGGAAAATGACATCTTTAGTCCCTGAGTTATAGGGGTAGTGTAAACTCAGTCCCTGAGTTATGGGTGTATGCGAGTTTAGTCCCTCAGTTATTCGCGAAGTGGCGAGTTTAGTCCCTGGCCATTAAATTTGACGAAAAAATTAAAAAATATTCAAAATTTGAGGGATAAAATAGGAAATTCACATTTTATTCTTCTTCTTATATCAAAACCACTTTTACAATATTATTTTTCACTTCTTATCCTAATTATTTTCAAGATTCTTCAATTTTAAAAACANTTTTTACTAAGCAACAAATGTAATAAAATTAAAACTTTTGAGATTTTTTTACACACTATCCTATCTCAAAAGTTTTAATTTTATTACATTTGTTGCTTAGTAAAAAGATAAAAACTTGTTAGGATAGTGTGTTTCATACACCTAAATACAATGATCATGCATTTCTTTATTTGTGCTAAGTTTTAAGTGTGTTATACGAGAGTCAGGTTCCTAACAAGTCATTTGAAAGTTATTAAAATGCTTTTAAAAATGAAAAATCTTGAAAATAATTAGGCTAAGAAGTGAAAAATAATGTTGTAAAAGTGGTTTTGATATAAGAAGAATAATAAAATGTGAATTTCCTATTTTACCCCTCAAATTTTGAATATTTTTTAATTTTTTCGTCAAATTTAATGGCCAGGGACTAAACTCGCCACTTTGCGAATAACTGAGGGACTAAACTCGCATACAGTCATAACTCAGGGACTGAGTCTACACTACCCCTATAACTCAGGGACTAAAGATGCCATTTTCCCATATATATATACATACTATATATCCTATCATTCCTATGGCCCCTACCTAGAGATGGCCCTGGGCAAGGGCGCAGCCTGCCCTTGCCCTTGCCCAGGGTCGGGCCTGGTCATACTTATATGTGCAAATCTCACACTTATATGCTCAAATATAATACTAATCAAAAATACAATTTTTGTTACTTATAAGAGAAAAAGTAATTCATTTTTCATAATAAGTAATGTTGGCAAATACCTCTCACTTATAAGGGCAAATATAATACTTTTGAGAAAAAATGTAATACTTTTAAATCGAAATGTAAAAGTATTGTATTTTTCCTTAAAAGTATTACATTTACCCTAATAAGTAACAAAAATTTTATTCTTAATTAGTATTACATTTGAGCATATAAGTATGACATTTGTGCATATAAGTGTTACATTTGCATCTTGACCCGACCCGACCCGTCTCATGGTGAGACGGTCTCACACAAGTTTTTGCCTTTGAATATTACTTTTAAAACAACTAAATCTTTAATATTATTGCAAGGTTATTCCATGTTCGTTGAATTTTATCACAACGCAGAATGACAATTGCATTGCAAATTTGTATAAATTTATAATCACGAATCCGTACATTTTTATTAAAAAATAAAGAACGTGTACAGTAACTCATACCGCACTTGACCAAGATTAATCACAAATTATAATTTCAGCTCCCTAACAAATATTTCTGGTTTCATCTTCTATTCTTATGACTTTTGCTATATTTCCCCAACCTATAGGATTAGTACCACTAGTTTGTGTTTAAACTTAATGTCTTGTATCATTATTAAGCCATCCACAATAGTTTAAGTTTTTAGGAGATTTTACAGGTGTGATTAAGAAAGAGAAAATAAGGTGGAAGAAAAAAAAACAAAAAAACAAAAAAAAAAAACAAAATTTGTAAAAAAAAAATAATAAAATCAGATTTACGCGCCCAGGAGGGCGCTCTAATATGTTGATGGGCCCCACAAAACCTGAAAGAACTCCATATTTGCAGGAGGTAAAAACATACTCTCTCACCTCATTATCTCTCATCCAATGTGACATTTTTTGCTTAAATAACCGTGAAAGTTTCACCAATGGAGAAGGCCTTATGCTCTGAGGTGAATCAATTTTACATCCAATGCCCACTATGATGTGAGGACATTATTGAGTATGAACTTTTTCATAAATTGGTTCTATAAATTTGTATGTGCTTAAATATGGAGAATAGTGATCAAACAACTCCGAAGACCAATTTCTGAAACTGCCAAAATACAAATAAATATCCTTGTTTGATATAAACTTGACAAAAGAGCAGCTTTTATAACTTCTTCCGGGCCTTAACAAAATTAGACCATTCAAAAACCAACTGGCGCAAAATACCGGAGACCCTCTCCTGTGGAACAATATATACAGAACTAGGAAGCATGCCATGAAGTACTCTTTTCCGTTATTGTTTCTCCTGCCACTAACATCTCCACAAGCTTTAGCTTTTGAGCTCCCAATACGTTTTTCAATGCATCTTGTTCGCTGTGGATCTTTGTCGCCTCTCAAAAATGTGATTATATACAAGATCTTTAGCTGAAGGTCTCCGGGTAGGATCTGGATCCATCATCACCTGAATTGAGTGGATTGATAAAGAGAAAAATAAGTCTGAATTTCCCTTGAGATTGCAATTATCCATGAAATGTGATAGAGATATTAAAAATGGCTCAAGAATGTAGACCCGAGGATCGAGAGTCCATGACTCGGGACCCAAGAAGAGCCCATGGCCCGAGAGCCCAAGAAGAGCTCATGACCCAAGGCCCAAGAAGAGCTTGCGACTCAAAGGTTAAGAGAAAGAGATACTCCGAGCAGGTCGCAAAAGACCCGAGGGCAGAGGGCAAAGGCCCATAAGGCCGGCCTTTGAAGCTGACCCCAAGCTGCTAGCCATACCCACGGCCAGAATGGGGGCTTTGACTTAGTCTCATGGCTCACCACGTGGGTTTGACTTAATTACATTTATTTCATCTTACTATTTTATCCCTATTATTTATGCAAACTTAATTTATTATGTATGTAGTAGTTTAAAGTATTCTGTATAGTATTCCAAGTCAAAGGGAGTACCTTGAGTAGATTCTGAAACTGCAATGAATGACCTGGTAGAAGAGGCATTTTTCCTTCCTTGAGGTTCAGCAAATGAAGCCCACTCTCTGGCAGTGAAGATCCTCTAATAAGCTCATACATAGCAACACCCAAGGAAAAGATATCAACCTTGTCAAGGTGATCGAAGTTCTCGTTGAGGATTTCTTGGGGCATATAGCGTGCATCGCCCTCCTCAATTGGCAAGCTACTATCAACAAGTGTTGCACATCCAAAGTCCCCCAGCTTATAAACACCATTTTTCACATATATGTTGTCTGGTTTTACATCTAAATGGGCAATCCCTCTCTCATGCACACACTGCAGTGCCTTGGCTATCTGCAAATATACAATAGTCAATATTTGACCATTAGAATTAATCTATGAGGCACCACCCCTCAAATCAATTTAGGCATAAGATACTAATAATAATAATAAATGTTTACATAAAGAGGCAACTTGTGCATTCCCCAAGACCACTAGTTTTAGTATCCAATGGAAAGATTACCTGATACAGTATTTCCAATATTTCTCCTTCTGTGAATAATTTGGTTCTCTGGACAGATAGGCTGTGATCACAGAGTTCCATCTGTATATAAAGTTTATCATTCTCAAACCAAGAAGTATAATAACCAACAATGTTCTCATGGTATCCTGCAAATACAGAATGGTAAATTATCTTCAAAAGTGAATTTGAAAGGTATGATAGATGTCTCACGAGGTAAAAATTTTAGAAAGAATACTCACCTAAAGCAGCAAGCGCTTGAACTTCCATCAATGCCTTTCTCCTGTCAAAGCAAAAGAATCAAGAAGCATAAGTAGAAGACCCAATATTCACACACAAGCACAACCATGCATCTAATGAAGAGATACCTTTCAGACTCCAGATGCAATTGTCTCGTGCTTTGTTTCACTGCATACATGCAACCATCAATTCGGTTCAAGACTTTGAAGACACGGCTGAAATTTCCACTGCCAATTTGCTGGTATACATAAACAAATATAATGTACAGAAGCATTAAAAAAAATAAATTTTGAAGAATAATTTTGTTTATTTGACTATTGTAAATGAATTACCTCAATTTCATGGAAATCTGTCCGGTAGCGTGAAAGACCATCATTGTCCCAAACTGCAGGCCAAAAAGCTACAAGTTCCAAGGATTATCACTGGAATTTTACTAGGAAATAAAAGAGCATATAATCTCATAAAAAATTAGACCTTCATAGACAATTGCTAATTTCTGTTAAAGAACAAGATTTTCTCATAGTAAAAGAATCAAAACTTATATGTAAGTGAACTCCAATACCTGCACATTTGGATCTCCGGTTTCCAAAAGGATCAATATCTGTTTCTGATGCATCCTTAAGGTATGGGTTTTTAATGCACGGAGGAGGCATAACTCTACACCTTAAGGCCACAGCAGACTGAGAAACATAACTGTGATTCTTCTGCAACTTGATTGTGCTTTCCAACATTGTCTCATCTACCCCAGAAGTATCATCTACAGCTTCAGGCAATGGTTGCTGACTAGAAAAGTTGGAAGTAAAGGAAACTGAGAGTCCATCTGTAAAAATGTGAATAGAGAAGACCAAGTAAGTGGTTTGATATGCAACACTAATATTCATGACATTGATGATCATAGTGCATTTTAACAGTCAAAGCAAGGAAGAATAAAACCCATGTATTTTGCATTGTTAGCACACGTGTGAAACCTATCAAAACAGAAATGGATATAAAGGACTAGCAGGTTGCTAGGTGACTGTAATTTAATGCTTGGCAGACAACAAATGTAGCACTCTTGAAAGTCTAAATGGCACAAGGAACATCAACCTTCACATATGCACTAACTTAAAGTTCCAATAAGACCACCATTAAGCAGAGAACAAAGAATAGTATTATGACAAAAATCTAGAGTATGAGGATAGCCATTTAACATACAAAGCACTTATCTTCAGAATGAACCATCATAAAATGACATTCCATAGATTCCAAGCAGGAAGTCAGGAACATTTTATTTTTTTTTTTGTAAAAAAGATTCCCTCCACTTGGTATAAGGAACATCTCAATATCCATATTTGTTTATTAGCTAAGCATGTGCCTTGAAGTCCAAACAGTGATTTTATTTATACTTTGGTGTATAACCCTCCAGTATAATTTAAAAAGAGCTTATATTCTTTTCATCAAGATGTAAATGCATCCTTTTTTCTGCCTTGAACATGGGAAAATATGAAATAATTTCAATGTACAAACAATAGCCAGTGAATCAATTACCAATTTACAAAATCATAAACGGACGAAAATTGAGATTGAGCTTAAAAAGAGAACAAACAAAATATTGCATTACCCAAACTCCGCATTTTGCTCCCAACAGTTCTAATTTTCTCTGGTGACCCGGGACAAATTAAATTATCCTGTAAAAAAGGATTATCCAATATTCCAACATGAGACAGTTTTGAATCCATTGCAACAATTTGTACAACATCTGAAGAAAAACTAAGAAGCTTACCGTTTCATTATTAAACGCATTTGGAATAGCCGGCGCATCGGGCGTAATATAATCGGGTGTACTGAATCCCAAAATATTAGAAATCAATTAGAAATAAATAAATAAATGCAAAATGTAGATAATAAATTTAACCTAACACGACGAGATCCAAAATATTGCGGCTTTACCAAAAGAAATCCTGGCTAAGAATGAAATCTTTCTCATCAACACCAGCATCGGCGGCATCGACAGATGACGTGGAGGGAAAGTGCGATTGAGCTGGCGGATGAGCTTCGCAGTCAAGAAGGCTCTGGAATCCAGAGGGTTGGGATGAAGAAGAAGAAGAAATGGTGGCTGAAGATTGGTGGCCGAGCGTGAAGTGTCTCGTCAGTGAACTCTTGAGCGTCTTGTCGGTTTTTAGGTTACTCCTCTTGAAGCTTTTCTTCGCCATTGGAAGCCTCGCCTTGCTACTCCTCTTCTGTTGATTCATTTTCAAGCGTGCTTGATACTGATGCTGTTGTTTTTGAAACACAAATCGGTGAGTATATATATGTGGATTTGGTAATATTAGTAGAGTCTAGAGATTAGTGAGAGATGGGACTTCTGTGTTGGGCAGTGTTGAGTATTTTGAAAAATGCGCGGGTTCGCGCTAATTGGGAAAATTTACGCTACATTCGGCTGTAGCGTGTAGCGTGTTTAATAATGGACTTCTCAGATGATATGCTCAAAAATCATAAAACTTTTGGCATAAGGTGTTTAGAAAGTAGGAAAATGATTTTTGAAAAATATTTTGTGAAAAATGAGTCATTTTTTAGAATTTATTTTTTTTATAGTATTTGGTTTCATTCCATAAAATTATCTTAATGTGTTTGGTTCATTTTTTCAAAAAATGAACAGAATTGGTGAATTAAACATTTTAATTGTTTTGTTTAGAATATAAAAACATTTATAATAATAATAATAAGTCTAATTATAACAACATTTATAATAACAATATAAGTCTAATTAAAAATAACTAATAAGATAGCAAAATAAGATAAATTTGTATTTTTCGTCTATAAGTTATACGATAATTGTAAAATCCATCCTAACGGTTGGTCATGCTCACTTTTCGTCCCTAGATTATTATTGGTGTTGCATTTTTCGTTGCTTTGCTAAATGAAACAGCCGGGTGTGAATTACTTAGGGGGTGTTTGGTTATTGGCTTATTAGCAAAAAATTAGCTTATTTGACCTTATTTAGCTGTTTCACCCTATGAATAAGTTAATTTGGAGTATTTGGTTTATGGCTTATTAGCCTTGGCTTATTAGATAATGGCTTGTTAATTTTCATTGTCAAATGGCAATGTTATCCATGTAAAATCCCTAATCATTCGCTCCTCCGCTCAGTTTCACCGCGTCCGGCTCTTCTTCTCTCTGCCGTTCGATCCAACTCTTCTCACCTTCATGACTACCTTCTCCGATCCACTGTCGGTCGCTGCTTATCTCCAAGGTAAATTCGTTCCCTCATTTCTTATTTTCTCAGAATTTCTCTTCAATTTGTAGTCTAGATTTTTTTCTTTTTTCGTGTGTCTTTTCTTTGCTTTTATTGGGGATTAAACCATGTTCATTCACTACTTTGCATTCTCTCACAGGTAAGCTATCTAATTTATTTGTGTTTAATTTGTTGGATGTTCTATAATTTTTTTTTTAAAGGGAATGTTTTGTACTTGTGTTTGAATGTTTCATTGCTTTTGGGGATATGATAATGCATGTGATGTGAATGTGTTATTTGTTTACTTTAAAACTACTTTTTTTTTAACTTCTCTTTACTGCTACCTGCCTCTATCTTCACTTGTGAGAAGTAAAAATGGATGTTTTGTTGTTTTTGCTTTGCTAAAGTCAGTAGGATGAGAATAATTTGTCTAGTGATTTGCAATAAAAATTTGTTAATCAATTTCATTAGCAAAATTTTGGGAATAACAGAACTACTTTTTATTGATTTGCAATAACAGTATGAAGTAGTTATGTATGTTATAATATCAAAAATTTATTTAGCATCTATTAAATGGTTACAAGCAAGGCAGAACATGATTGCAAATAAAAGCATTGCTCAGATCAAAACAAACCTGGGAATTTGAAGTAGGTATATTGCGTTTTTCTCATACTTGCCTGCTAGTGTTAGTGTATAAAGTTATGTATTATTATTGCATCAAATATTTCTCTTTTTATCAAGTCCCTTAATTGCTTAATATAAGATATCAAAATAGTTTCTCCTCTTTTATGTACCAAAGAAGAATGACAACAAGGCAGAAATCATATTCATCTAAAATGTGCTATAAAATGTAATTCAGTTTTACTGTGATGCGTGGTTTTCCTTCTAGATTTATTTGTTCCATATTATTGCTAATCACTTCACATTGCAATATAAATTCTCTTGCTAATCTTCTATGAGCTCTGTAATTTATTTTTGAAGTAATTCTATGTGTTAGAGGTCTTTGTGATTCATATTAGCATTTATCTTATATCCTAAGCATTATGGAATGTCATGAGTAAACACTAATTTATTATTATATTACTTAGATGGCACCAAATCGAAAAAAAATGTACATGAAGGTCAAAGTGAGAACAAAGATGAAAACCAACGTGGTAAAGATTCAGGCAGGGTTAGTTGGTCAAAAGAATTGCTTCACCTTCTTTGTGATCTTTGTATACAATACGTTGAAAAAAGTAAAGGGAAAAGTGGTGGAGTAACCTCTCAAAGGTTATTGTGGAAGAAGATAGAAGCAGAATTTGAAAAGAAAACAAACCTTGAATGGGATAAAATGAAACTAAAGAACAAGGTAGATTGGATGAGAGCTGGATGGGGTTTGTGGAAACAACTCAAAGGAAGAGAGACGGGATTAGGATGAGATCCTGAAAAGGGAACTATTAGTGCTATGGATGAGTGGTGGGATTTGAAAATTAAGGAAAATCCAAAGTTTGAGGCTTTTCGGGAAGAAGGGTTTGAATTTGAACTAGAAACTAAGATAGATCAAATTTTCGGTTGTTATGCCCAATGAGCACTTAAATTTAGTCCAGTTTTTTATTCCCCACAAGGACATTTATGACATAAAAGTGATGAAGTGTATGTTCCTTCCCCTCCTTGTAATGATACTCCTCATGTTGATCTTGGTGACATGGATGGGACTCATGGTGATTATAATGATTATAATACATGGGATGATGTGTGGAAAGAGTCTATACCAACCCCTCAAGAGTCAAGATACACAATTTGAGAGATGTGAAAAAAGTATAGGTAAGAGGGTTTTAGAGGTTAATTCTTTACAAAGTAGTAAGAGTGTTAGGATTGAAACCACTAAAAAGGAGGAGCTATTGTAACATTGATGGAAAAACTTGATAGTATGCTGCAAATTATTGGAGAAAGAACTAATGTATTCAAGGAGCTGCATATGTCACTTATGGATGTTTTGACTTCAATGAAAAACCCAAGTCCTAATGAAATTATGGATGCATTGGCAAAATTGTATGTTTTGCCCGGGGGTCCGAATAAATAATAGTAATAGTAAACGGATAAGAATGATGGATAAATGAGCTATTACAAGATGATGTAATGCTATTACAATGGTCTCTTATGACAATGAGTGAGAATATGATGTCTAAACAAGACAAATACAATGCTTTTATATTGACAAGCCACTCAACCGCCCCCGCGAAAAGGGGGGGTTGTTATAACCAACTTGGACTACGCTCCCCGAGCTCTCCTTTGACTAAGTCCCAATTCCAACCTGGGGTCTGCAACCTAGCCGATGCCCAAGATGCCAACCCGGGGTTGGCTCCAGCCACGACCCAAGGCCCAAATCGAAGTCCCATAGATCGACACCCACCATGGCCTAAGGCTAACCCGAGGTCCAAGGTGCCAACCCGGGGTCGGCACCAGCCACGACCCAAGCCCACCGAAGTCATGGAGTGCCGACCTGGGGTCGGCACTCGAGCCATGTCCTACACGGAGCTTGCTCTCGAGTCCGGGTTCGCTCGGGTCCTCCTTGCTCCGCTCCTCCGGGTCGGTTCGCCCCGCTCCACTTCCTAATATATTCATCATCAACTTTTGAATAAGCTGATATATATATATATATATATATATATATATATATATATATATATATATATATATATATATATATATA